>NW_004797409.1:112707-117682 GCF_000002075.1 Aplysia californica | reverse complement strand
GCATGACGAGCTGAGCTGTGGATGGAGAGACAGTGTGAGTGAAAGAGCGGGTGAAAGGAAGAATGTACGAGTGTATCCACAGGCGACAGCAACTACAAGACGACAACACCGACCCCCCCCCCCCGGCCTGGTCCACAGCTCACGAACGAAAGGAATGTGGCTAAGGCAGTGTTTTGCATTGTCCATGGTTCGCAGGGTGCAAGGGAATGAGTGAAATTTTCTTAGTGTGTGCCTGGAGGGAGGGGGTGGGGTGTGAGAGAACACGGGAATTGGATGGATGAGTGAAACTGAAAGAGAGGAACGACTCATGAGCCCTGGAGTGAATGGATCCTGTGTTTCTATTTTTGTATACTTTGAACTGTCATGTTACTGAATAAAGGCTGAAATAAAGCCAGAAAAACAAACACACACACACTCCTCACTCTCCACTTACACACTTACTACCACACACAGACACACCCACACACACATACACACACACAGGAGCAAATTTTTGGGTCTATATCTATTTCAATTTTCAAGAGCTAGTCTAGAGATTTTTAGATGAGTGTAAAAACGTGAAAAAGAAAGGTTTCACAACAGGATGAAATCAAAATTAGAACAGCCCATAAACAACCACAAAAATTAACAAATAAGGGCGTGTGTCCACCTGTCCGAAGAAGATTGGCTGTTTTAACCATAAATGTGCTTAAAATTTTTTTTAAAGTACAGGATATTACATGTGTAAATTATGGAATCACAGTGTCAGTCCATGTAATCGGTTTTGGTGGAACGTACGCTCTAACATTTAAAGACATAAATCTATATATACATGTATATATATATATCGAAGTGACTATTCGGACTCGAGTCCGAATATGAAAAAATGTTAATCGGACTCTGATTCTTGTCCAGCATGACATCACTTCCGACTTCCTGTGACTCGTGACTCCGGCTTCCTGTCCTGCCTCACTCGTGACTCGCCTCAGGCTGGGTAGAGACCGGGATCACTTCCGGCAAAATAGCGTTAAATTGTGCCGGAGCCGAGTTTTTATCTTTTATGTTGAATTTGAGGCCGGCCTGAAAAGTTAGAGCGCTCCTAATAAATGTTTATTTGTCAAGAGGTCATCAGAAGCAATTAAAGATGGCTCGTTAGCATGTGTCTGGGTCGGATGGGCGGCCTGCACACATGTGGCTGTGTGTGTGTGTCGGGGAGGGGGGGGCGCTATCAGTCCGGGCGTTGAACGTCGCATACGCGTCAGTCCCACCCACCCCCCCGGCAACTGATCATTATTACAATAATAAGCTAGTCTTGACGTAGATCTACGTAATGAATTGTGCGCTGGTCTATGGAATCAAAAGTTGCCGTATGCTCGGCTCTACACAGCAACACAACTTTTTCTTGGTAAACAATCGAGATGACACAGGCTTGTGTATTTGAACGAATCGGTCTTTTTTTTTTTTACAAAGCTCATAATATGTAGGTGCCAGGAGATCTGCTAATCTTCAATTTTACCCTTTTCTACAACAAAGAAAGTGGGAAACATGGGGGGGGGGGGGGGGGGGCGTATCAATGAGGCGGTGGGCATCGGATCGGCAGATAAAGTGTGTGGAAAACTAAAAAATGGCGGAAAATTGGAAGCACTGAACGTTAGATCTATAGAACGAAGACACTTCCTTTTTTTCCGGACCCGTGTCCGAATAACATTTTTTCTTATTCGGACTCGAGTCCAAATATGATTTTTTAAAATTTGGACTCGAGTCCGAATATGAAAAAATGTTATTCGGACTCGAGTCCGAATAATGACGGCCTATAGATATCTATATATTTAGAATCTCTAATGAAGGTAGGAACATCAAATTAAATGACGTTACACTATGCCCCCCTCCCCCTTTCCCCAACAAAAAAAAATTGATAGAAAAACAACACATCAGAACAATAACAAGAAAAAAAATTACACACTAACAAAATAAACCACCACAAAGAGTCAAAGAGGGAAAAATAAAAGTAACTCTAACGTATTCAATAAATCAACGGGGTGACAATAAGTGAGAAAGAGACTAAGTGATGCTAAGTGAACTTTCTTTTCAAAAGTAAAGAGGTTCGGTTTCTTTCGGTTAAATTTGACTTTTATTCCCCGATCAAAAAATGCCAAAAAATCGAACCACGATTGATTGGTCGCGGCTGCGACAAACGCAGAAGCTAGTTCTATATGTGTCGTTATCAATAAATAACCCTCCGTAGATCTAGTCTATCTAGACAGCACACGAGTGAACACAACACATTAAGTTTAAGAGCAGCACCCTTCATAGGCAACATGTCATATCTGTAGCGAAAAACTGTTTGGAACTGTAGCATTTCTTTATAGAAACATTTACTGCGGACATTTTTTTGGACCGATTGAACCATATTGTATACAATCTTTGGTAATATAATATCCTAAATTTGCGGGAAAGGATGTGATTTCAGAGTGTTCGGAGAAATAGTGTCCAGCTTTATTTTCCCGAACGTTCGGAGAAATAGTGCCGGCCTATTATTTAGGCCAGCTCTATTTCTCCTCGACGAACGTTCGGGGAAAATAAACTTGAACGCCATTTCTCCGAACGGTTTCCGTTCTCGAGATTTGTTGATAATAAATGCGAATGGAGTGGCCCGTTGTGTGTGTGTGCGCACATATGTGTGTGTCTGTGTGTGTGTAAGGGGCGAACGGGGTGGGGGGCGTGGAGGGATTCTTTTTTCGCAGTGGCTATTTTTACGGCGAGCCGTAAAGATAGCCTCCCAGTGAGTCCCAGGCTATTTTTACGGCGATCCTCGAAAAGCGACCCTACTCCGCCTCTCATGTACGCGACATGCCTCAATGTATTAGATCTAGGCCTATATGGGCCGTTCAAAATATAAACTTACACCTCAGAGGGGAAAGGGTGTCTTTGGCTTCTCTGTAAGAAAAGTGTAAGATTGGGTGGGGAAGTTAACCAAATATGACACTTTGTGAGATGAACGTTTTGCTCATGACTGGGAAGAAAAGGTGAAAGAAAAAGTGGATAAATGCCAATAACAAGACCCAGATCTGCATGATCACTGCAGATCCCTGTTGTTTTTTTTGTTTTTTGTTGTTTTTGTTTTTTTGAAGGGGGGGGACAAATAATTTTGAAATTATGATGAAAATTCTGTAGGTGGATATCTAATTTCTTAATGTTTCTTTGTAACTTTGCAACTGTTTTGTTGATCTTTTAATGTCTTGATGTCTTTTATTTGTAAGGCACGTACCTATTGCATTGACAACAGTCTCAATGTCTTCCACATATATATGCGTTTCTTTTTAGTCCATATGGTTTGATTAAATTGTATTAACTGAAATGATATTTTTTTTTACAAGCTAGTTAAAAAAAGCCACGTATAGTACAGGTATCTTTAAAATAATAATGGAAATTGAAGATCGGAAAAATTACTAATTTTAATATTAAATTGGTGTAGGTGGGGGTTGGAGGCAAATGAGAGAAAAGTGGTATTGGGTTTTGTGTTTTAAAAAAGTCCCCAAAAGTGTAAGATTATATTTGAACAGCCCCATAGGTTTTCCATTTCCTCCTCTTCAACGTCATTCTATTCTCTTCTTCATCTTCCTTCTCCCTTCCTCCACATCCACTTCTTTCTTCTTCTCCCCACCATCATCATTCACCCTCTCTTTATCATCACCACCACCATCACCTCCTCGTCACTATCATTACCATCATCACTGCCAATGCCAGCATCATCATCTCATTCACTGACGTCACTACATGTACCACACCCACAAGAAGAGAGGCCATTTTGAAGTTAACACTTTCCCCTTGGGAATGCCTTTAAAATGTTCCTCCTTCCTTATAATTTGCACTGAGCAGATTTTTGATAGAGGTGTAAAAAAAAAATTTTTTGTGTTCACAATGATTAATTTATGAATTATTGTGATGCAATTTCAGGGTACAGGAACACATATTTTTTTACATTCAAATATCAAAATTTTGCTCAGCAGTATGATTGACTATAGTCTGTATATCTACCATTCCAACAATTTTCATGCAATTTTGTTAGAGAGTAAGAAACCTTCGGTTTTTTAAAATTATTGTTTGTTTTGCATGTTGGTGCTGTTTCCATTCCATGGCAACTTTCATATTTTCCGACTTATCAAAATTTACTTTCTTCATTATTTCTTATGCCCGCATAATTTTTTTTCCTAAATATGAATCGGAAAAAGAATCACCCTTGGGGTGAGCTGTTCCCCGTAAAAAAGGACATCAGAAACAAAACACAACAACTTAAAAAATGCGATCTATTTTATTATTTGAAAGAATCCCACAACAACAAGGTCCTAGAAAAGAACATAAAAACATTGAATTGTAAGTCAAGAATAAAGACTATAATTATGATAATACTAATAATAGAGGACATTCAATTATAGTGCCTTACTCTCGGTTTTAACCAGCTCAAAGTATGTTACATTAGTTTAGTCATTTAGTAAAATGTAGTATAAAATAACAAATAAGGTAGTAGCCTACAAGACCTACAAGTACAAGCCAAGACGGAATTTATAAGACTGAAAAACGTGTTCTACGTCATCAGTTTGTGACCGCCGTAAAAAGAACATTTCAGTTTTATTTAATACAATTTAATCAAACCATATGAACTAGAAAGAACGCAATATGTGGAAGACATTGAGACTGATGTCAATGCAATAGGTACGTGCCTTACAAATAAAAGACATCAAGACACTAAAAGATCAACAAAACAGTTGCAAAGTTGAAACATTAAGAAATTAGATGTCCACCTACAGAATTTTCATAATTTCAAAATTATTTGTAACCCCTCCCACCCCCCCTCTCAAAAAAACAAAACAAAACAAAAAAAACAACAACAACGGGGATCTGCAGTGATCATGCAGATCTGGGTCTTGTTGCTGGCATTTATCCACTTTTTCTTTTGGCCGGCACTATTTCTCCGAACGTTCGGGAAAATAAAGCT
>NW_004797409.1:100472-111069 GCF_000002075.1 Aplysia californica | reverse complement strand
ACACAAGTGGCATCACGGTACTAACGAGTCTGAGTAATGATTCAATTTTATTAGCACAGAGGCAGTGTTTATACTGTACAACCTGCATGTCGCAAATGTTGCGTTAGGCCTATAATCAGTCTATCGCCGGCAAATTTCTGGGTGGTAGCGGAAGTTCTTGATTTTCCTGATCGAGCCTCGGTGTCACATACACTTCCGCCAGAGCCGCCTTTTCACGTGAAACATACTCTACTCTTGGGGCGGGGAAAAGCATGACATGCCCCAGTTGACAGGAGGGAACGAGAGAAAGATAGAGTGGGAAATAGGTGGGGAGAAAGAAAGACAGAGACACAAAGAAAAAGAGAATGCGAGCGATACACAGGGACAGAGGAGAGAAAGAGGGAGAGAGAGAAAGAGAGAGAGAGAGAGAGAGAGAGAG
Organism: Aplysia californica; assembly: GCF_000002075.1. Lineage (NCBI taxonomy): Eukaryota > Metazoa > Mollusca > Gastropoda > Aplysiida > Aplysiidae > Aplysia > Aplysia californica. Next base: position 110,651 of record NW_004797409.1, on the reverse strand, counting down.
AGAGAGAGAGAGAGAGAGAAACTGCTCGATTGAATGACATTGTTCTTTTCTTCAAGAAAGTGGCTATTCTCACCCGCCCGGAAGTTCTCGCAAGACAAGATCTACTCCTCCCCTCTTCTCTCTCTCTCTTTCTGAATACTGTCTATCGGTGTGGACGATCAAATTGACCAAAACAAAGTTAAAAAATGATGTTAAAACACAAAAGTAAATTAATTTGGTTGTCTACAAAGATGCTACGGCTATTTAACTTTTCGAATCGAGCAGAACTACGCGGGTCGCCATTTTGTTTTGTTCTCTCTCTCACTCTCTCCACTGTCCACAGACAAAATTGTACGCTTTTAGTAGGCTACAAGTACAGTTGTAATGGAACGTTTGTTCACAGCACAGAATTCTACAATTTTTCTCTTATCACAGTGTAGAATTCTGTGGTTTAGGGTGAACGCAAAATTTGTTGACACGCGCACCGGGTGAGAATAGCCACAAGACCCGCCTGCACTATTAGGTGGCCTTTCTTCAAATTGTGAGTCTAGAAGATCTAGATTTCTAGCAGCTCAACATGATGGCTTTGTGTTTATTAATATCAGACTGTGTGAGTGTGAGTGTGAATGATTTCTTCTAAAACATATAGAGTCTAGATTATCTAGATCTAGGCCCTAGAGATCTAGATCTAGATTCTAGACTCTAGATCTAGATTGTAGATCTAGATTGTAGATCTAGATGAAAGTCTTCATCAAGACCAAGATTCGAAGCTGGCATCATCATTCTAATTCAGAGTTAAATTTAAATTCTCACCAGTCGAGTAGCTTTATACGGGCCAATAATTGCTGCATCCGTGGTAGATTCCATAATTCCGTCAAAACTGTCCTAACCTAAAAGTAACTACTCTCTTGTAAAGTATTCCGTTTCACCATGTTTTTGTTTTCATGTCCAGTTCTACGACATGAACATTCAACACACCACTCACAACTTGGTCTCCTTGCCTAGAGGCGACCCACACACACACAACAACACAAGTAGGGCCTACAGTACACAAGTTCTTCAAAACAACCTCGCTCTTGTAATTGGTTGGCTAAAAATAGTGCCTTTCTGTCCCCTAATTCCATTGGATAGGCCTAGAACAAAAATCTCTACTTCTTATTTAATACCAGACTGGATGTGATTTTGATTTGAACATATTTAAAAACTAAATAAATAATTTAGGTTTGTATTCATGTGACGTAAAATAAAATGTATTACTTTTAATTGTATGAATGTATAGATATCTATTTAATTTTTTTTTCTATAAGGTATGTTACACCCGAACCACCTTTTTGACATCAGCAGCTGTGCGTAAAGTAAATATGGCGATCAAAATGGAAGGGCCACTAAGCAAGTGGACGAATGTAATGAAAGGATGGCAATACCGATGGTTTGTTCTGGACCATACATCTGGAATTCTTTCCTATTACACAGTATGTCATTTATTTCTTCTGGAAACTAGTTTCCTGTCGAGATTTTTATGATTAGGAGTGTGAGGCAGTTCCGATATTGGAAGAGGACAGAGTAGTTTGAAGGTTTTTTGTTGGGAGAGGGGGAGGGCCCTGGCCCCCTCCCACCAGTGGCACCAGTGTCTGTCACTGAATATTAGCCCCAAACACACACACACACGCCCACATACTAATGTGTGCACACACATGTAAACACTAACTCGCATACTTAAAATCATCTTGCACACATGCACGCTGTCAACTCACTCGCTCTCTCAAAACTAGATTCTAGATCTAGATCTAGATCTATAATCTAGATCTAGATCTAGATATAGATATCTAGATCTAGTTCTAGATCTAGATCTCTAGAAATCTAGAGATATATATATATCTAGATCTAGATTCTAGACCTAGACTCTAGACTCTACTCTAGATCTAGACTAGATCTAGAGTGGTGTAGCCCCTGCGCGTGCGCCTTCTCGGTGCGTGCACTTTTGTTTTCCTTTGTTTTTAGCCTCAAATTGCGTTTTTGCGTTTGATTGAAGGCCACCTCTATTCTCACCCTGGGTGAGAATAGTGCAGGCGAGTCTTTTGGCTATTCTCAGCCGGTGCGCGTTCACCGTTATAGCCTAGATCTAGGCCAACAAATTTTGCGTTCACCCTAAACCACAGAATTCTACACTGTGATAACAGAAAAATTGTACATAGAATTCTGTGCCGTGAACAAACGTTCCATTACAATTGTAGCCTACTAAAAGCGTACAATTTTTTCTGTGGGCAGTGGAGAGAGAGAGAGACTAGAGAGAAAGAGAGAGAGGAGTAGCGCGAGAACTTCCGGTCAAAACAAAATGGCGACCCGCGTAGTTCGGCTCGATTAGAAAAGTTAAATAGCCGTAGCATCTTAGTAGACGACCAAATTAATTTACTTTTGTGTTTTAACATCATTTTTTAACTTTGTTTTGGTCAATTTGATCGTCCACACCGATAGACAGTATTCAGAAAGAGACAGAGAGAGAGAGAGAGGGGAGGAGTAGATCTTGCGAGAACTTCCGGGCAAAACAAAATGGCGACCCGCGTAGTTCGGCTCGATTCGAACAGTGAAATAGCCATAGCATCTTTGAAGACGATCAAATTAGCTTACTTTTGTGCTATAACGTAATTTTTTCTTGGCTTTTATCAATTTGATCATCCACATCGATAGAAAGTATTCCGAAATGAGGAAAAACAGGTCTTGTTTCAAACCGGGTGAGAATAGCCTACGGTGGCAAGTCTCACCCGGGGTGAGAGGTCGATCGTATTTCTGTTCTCACCCCGGGTGAGAATAGCCACTTCCAGTGAGAATAGAGCAGGCGAGTCTTTTGGCTATTCTCACCCGGTGCGCGTTCACCGTTATAGCCTCGATCTAGGCCAACTAATTTTGCATTCACCCTAAACCACAGAATTCTACACTGTGATAACAGAAAAATTGTACATAGAATTCTGTGCCGTGAACAAACGTTCCTTTACTACTGTTAGCCTACTAAAAGCGTACAATTTTGTCTGTGGGCAGTGGAGAGAGAGAGAGAGAAAGATAAAGAGAGAGGAGTAGCGCGAGAACTCCGGGCAAAACAAAATGGCGACCCGCGTAGTTCTGCTCGATTCGAAAAGTTAAATAGCCGTAGCGTCTTTGTAGACGACCAAATTAATTTACTTTTGTGTTTTAACATCATTTTTTAACTTTGTTTTGGTCAATTTGATCGTCCACACCGATAGACAGTATTCAGAAAGAGATAGAAGAGAGAGAGAAGAGGGGAGGAGTAGATCTCGCGAGAACTTCCAGGCAAAACAAAATGGCGACCCCCGTAGTTCGGCTCAATTCGAAAAGTGGGGTTTTATATCTCTAGGAAACTTTCTGCTACACACAAGCTTAGGACGCTGTTAGGAGGAGGCTGCTTATATCTGGGTTGCTCTAAGATGGATTCCACTGTACTGACTACTCGCTTTTTTTTTCCCAATATCACCGTTTTGATACTGTATTCATGTATTTCTGGTTCAGAGTGAGTGCAAAATGTAATGATTAATAAATATTAAGTGTACAGACAGCTGCATTGGTATGTAAATTTTGTTATGCGGGGGTGGTTTTGAAACATGGAGGGGAACATGGGGAGGGGGGGATGTTAGTTTGGAAGACAAAAAAATACTTCAACACGATCTAAGACTCCAAGTAAACTGCCTGTCTGCAAACTTTACTTTCATCTGAACATAAAAAAACCCAGAATTGTTCATATGTTATATAAAAACATCTCTTTTGAAACTGAATATTTTTCTTGCTTTTCAGTCTAAAGAGAAGATGGTGAAAGGGTCACGACGCGGATGTGTGAGATTAAAGGTATTGTATCATACCAAACATAAAAGTAGTCTTTTCCTCGCACTGTTTCAGTTTTTTTTCTTCCTTGAAAAAAAAAAGGAATCCTATTTTTCCTCTTGGCACTGCTGTTCTTAATTATTTTTACTACTGTTGTTTGTACATGCACAAACTTTTTTTTTTGAGGTAAAGGATCCTAATTACTGTCTCTGGCAATTAGAATCATTTACTTTTGAGAAGTAATTAATTTAAACACTTTGGATTGTAGTTTCATATGTTGTTTCATAAACTGTGTTTGCTGAAGTCAAAGACCTGTCCATGCAGCTTCTTTGAAGAATACAATCAAACCTTTCCAAGATGACCACCCATTGTCATGGAGAAAAATGGTCATGTAAGGCAAGTGGTCCACTTGGACAGTGTCATTTTTATATGATTTATGTATGTATTGACATTGACATTGACGATTTAGTTGTTTGAGGCTCTAAAGTAAAGCCTGATCGACTATCTGGTAATGAATGACTATGCATTGCGTGCAGGCTAGACAAATCAGTTTTGGCAAGTAGGGTTGTAGATAGTCGGGAGATCTTTCCAGTATTCGTCCAGACGTCTGTTAAACGTGTCCACATTTGGGGCTGACACCACTGACTCGGAGAGATTGTTCCAAATAGTATTAACCTGATTTTCAAAAAAGTTTACCCTCACACACTTAATCTGCTTCTTTGCTTCTGGAGCTCTGGGTTGCCATGGAGTTGTGTGGTTGTTGCTTTTGTAAAAGCTGGTCTTTTGGTGATGTAGTAGCCTTTGATGTACTTGTATCAGTAATATCACCACGTCACCTATGATTCCAGGAATGGAAAGCTTTAATTTCTTCAGACTTTCAGAATAAGGCTTTTCTTTGAGGTGACTCAGCATTTTAGTAGCCCATCTTTAAACTTTCTCGATTTCACTACATAGTCCTTTTTCAAAGGGCAGGTTCAACTGTATTGCTCAACAATATTATACTCCAGATGATGACTTTGAATTAAAGAAATGTGGTGAAATTAAAGAACAATGGTTCCCTGATTGAACTTCTACATTGTCAATTCTCCAGAGTTGTTCCTGACCTGCACATTTTAGTCAGATTTGCTGGATCCAGGTAATAAGGAGTAAGGATTATATATTAGAGTAGGGAAACACATCTTAACCTTATTACCCAGATCCAATAAATGTTAATAACACTAAAACAGGTAGATCTGGAAGAATACTATCTTTTCTGTCATTTTTTGTAGAAGGCATCATAATAAAATGTATGGCACTATTCAAAGGAGAACTCTGGATGCACACAGCTTGAGACCTTTTGTTTCTTTAAATGCGAACAGTTGCTAACAAGGATGTGTCTAATACAGGGTGCTGTTATTGGCATTGATGATGAAGACGATAGTACTTTCACCATCACAGTTGACCACAAGACATTCCATTTTCAAGGTTTGTACGTTCACAGTATTGTTGTCTGCTGCTCAGCTGATCATTTGCCCAGCCTGAAATGTTTTTCTCAAAGATTGGCACAGTTGCCCTCTACTTACTTGCTTTCATCAAGGGAGCTCAGCTTATTGATTTCAGTGTATTCATTTAAGAAATTTAATCACTTACTCTGATATTGGGTCCTTTACTTATTGCTGCCCAAGTAAAAATCTTTCCTTGAGCTTAAATGTCAAGTTTGAAGTTTCCGATGGGGGGGGGGGGGGGGGGGGTATCATGATAGTGATGATGCTGATCAGTCGGAATATCATTCTCCTTGCTCCGAGGTATTAACACTTGGGAATTTTTTTTTCCCAATTGGACTAGTGGGTAGGGGTCTGGAGCAGGGGGGGGGGGGGAAAGGATTTGAAAATGCATACATATCATGTGTGCGTGATGGAGGGTGGGGGGGAGATGGGGATGAGTTTCAAGTTTCCACTGTTTACCAAACTTACATGCACTATTGAAAAACTCGCCTTTGCACTGTAGCTGATATATTGCATTCCTGAGAACAGTAAAGCTATCACTTTTTGTCATTTTTGTTTATTCTCAATATATGTTGTACACAGAATTTCAGTCTCTAAATTCCCTAGAAAAGTGAACAGCACAGCGAAAGGTACATATTACTCAGGTATGTTTTAGATAGCTCTTTAGGCCACACACGGGTTTTTGGTGTCCAGTTTGGGTCCCTACAATGTTTTTTGATTTTAAGATACTTCCTGTGAACATTATGTGCTAGATTGGATAGAAGTACTCCCAGAGCTCTATTTCAAAGAGAAAGCTCCATGCCGTTTGAAACATTGTGAGCCAATACAATGCTTTAAAGCAATTTTGAGATGTTTTTGCTCCTTTCCTCAAAATGTTCATTTCTTGGCTTTAAAAACTCAAAACTCTAAAAAACATTCAAGATAAAGACATGAAATTTGGAAGGTAAATGTACCATGCAATTCCAAATAAAATAATGGTAGCTTTTTGTAATTTTTTTGGGGGAAAAAACTATTTTTAATGATTTTTTTACTTTGGTATTTTGATTATTTTGTCATTCGCTAATATGCAAGTCTTCTAAAAGTAATAAAATCATTAATATTTACTATTTCAAGAAAAGCTAACGTCATTTTCTCAAGATTTGTTTAGATTACAAATATGTAATTAGTTCATAGATAGCATGGATGGTTTTTAGCTTTTGAAAATGGTCCTTCAGATAGCCCGGTTTCACTCTAATTTGCCATTTCTGTGATTATGTAACTGGTAATGATTCCCAAAACTGATTATTTTTAATCCTTGAATGGAATACTTTGAGAAAATGAGAAAAAACAAATAAAAATCACTAAGCTTTAGATTTTGGTGCTAAGAAGTAGAGTGTGGCCTTAAAGAGTAAAAAAGTAGATGGGACTCGGGACTTCAGGAAATGAAAGTTTCTGCCGAGAATATTTGTTTAAAGCTGAGTATATCACACTGAAACGTATAATTTTAAGTTGTCAATGAGAATGCATGCTGATGAAACTTTGTCATCTGAACACTAGTTGAATAAATATGTTCTTTCCTTAGCCCGTGATGAAGAGGAAAGAGAAAGGTGGATTGAAGCTCTTGAGAGTGCAATCTGTGAAATGAGCGGTCAGGTAAATAGTTGTTGTTTTTTTCCTCTAAATATTCATTTGTCAGGTTTTTATTAGGAGTGTTCTTGTATTTCTTCATTTTTTTTCTTTCTTTTTTTTCTTTTCTGTCTTTGCTCTTGATGTGAAGAGTGATTTTAAAAAATCAGTATTTGCACTTTTTTAAAACAGTTTTTCATGTAGAGGTTTTTGTCTTAAATGAATGCCTTGTCCCTTGCAGTCTCAAACCAAAGAGGACATAGATCTTTAAATCATGTGGTCAGCTTTGCATTGTTTCACCAAAATGTTGATCATGCACCTCTAGAAACTATAGCATATTATTGTTTCTTTTCTCTCCACACTGCACAAAAACTACTGGTGACTCAGAAATTTGTTTGCTCTGATTTTAACAATTTGACTTGAAAGTGTGTGTTTGTTTTGCAGGATGCATGAAATTTTATTTTAGTCATAACACTCATTTAGAATTGTTAAAGCTGTCGTTTACAACCAGGATGAATTTGTCATTGTGAGACCAATAATAAACAGTTCCCACTCAAATTTTCATCAAGTCATATTTTTTGACAGATATTTGATTCATTTGATTTTCCTCCATGAAGGTGCATGAACCATTTTGATGTGATTCGATCCTATGTTTAAAAATCAAACACGGCGATTGATTCATGGGTTCACGAGCTGGTGGATTTGATGAAAATTGTTGCCAGATCAGAAGGTCGCTACGTATCACATGACATTCGGGATCAGATATTTGCAAGTGGACAACAACAAACATCGGTTGGTTTTTATGTAGCGATGCAGTGGCCTATTTTGACAGTGTGTCATTTCCCAACCCAGCCCAACCCGATCTGATCATGCAGATCGGGTCCACTTGACCAATAAAGATTCCATCTAAGCAAAGCTATCAATAATCGCAGATAAATCATTTATTCATCTTGAAGGCAACTTTTTGTATAACGATACTTATTCACTTTGTCTGAAAAGATTTAAAGTAATTTCTAGGTTGTAGCCTATGATTCTTAAGGCACAAGTAAATACAGCTGCTTCATTTGCAGATGAACTTAAAACTTAAAGAGGAAAGGTTCCCCCAGTATGACATTCATTATTTTCTGTCTTTTCAGAGGAATGCATCCTCAGAACATGCAGCAACTTTAGAGGACTTTGAGAAAAAACTCATGGAGACAGATGCTTACCTCGAGCTTCTCATAGAACAGAATCAGGTCAGTAAAGGTTGGTGTAGTGAACATTCTCTCCCCCCACCTCCCCAACTAGACACAGGATTCTGTTACTTCATGTGTCAGGTCTAGAGCAGACTTTGACAATCACGGTGTCCCATTCCTTCCTGTTGTCAGTTATCCTGATCAGCTCAGTTGTTGGGTTGTTGTTGTTGTGTTTTTTTTTGGGGGGGGGGGGGGTTGTAAGTGTTTTTCGGCGCTTGCAACTACGTAAGGTGATATGAGCGCATGGGACACTTTGAGCATTTTCAGTTTGGTAGGAATTTTGAATTTTGCCTGGATGGCGGTCGAAGCCTACTCGTCAATTATAGAACCACCAGGGGATCTTTCAGGTGCGCAACTTGCACATGAGACCTCCGAGATTTTTCGCACTTATCCGAGAAGGCCAGGTGTTAGGTCTTTCCTGCCATAAATTCAGGGATGTGACTGAAAGAAAGCAGCTAGAAGGAGCCAAGGAGTAGCAGTAGAAAGGCTGCAGAAAGAGTCAGGAGCCCAGAGGAGGGGGCAAAGGAGAAAGGGGTGGGAGCAGAAAATGGAGACAAAAGCATACAACATAATATGATCAGAGAGCAGGACAGAAGGTGAAAGGAGAACATTTTAGAGAATAAAATTTTCCGTCGCTGTCAGGTTTTAAACCAAGAACCTATTAAATGAGAGGCGACTAGGTGACCTAAAGCCTACAGGAGCCCCCCCAGCTCAGTTTTTCGTATTGTCCTGTTTGTCACACAAGATAAGTTGGTTTAAAAAGGTTGAGCACAAAAGCCTCTCAGGGAACTTTGCTGAGAGGGAGTGTACCAGAAAGAAACAGAAGTAAAATAGATGTAGGCCAGACTCTGGCTCACACCTCAACTTCTTCTGGTCACTCAGATTTGTTACTGAACACTTGCAGCAGCAACTGACTGTTTGGGAAGTTCTGATCTTACAATACTTGCCTGGCATGGGGACTAAGCATTTCTTTGCAGTAGCAAGATAAATTAGTCACACTGTTTGACTTTGCCTTATGTGGTGAGTGAAAATTAGTGGAGCTACTCATGTGTGTCTCGATGTGGTGGAATCAGGCAAGTCCGGCCAATTCCAGTGAAAATTCGCTGTTGGCTGTGTGGTAAGAGACGGCTCACGCAACGTTTGCGCGCATACTTTACCGAGGAGAAAACGTGAAACTTGTGCTCCCAGGGGGAGGGGGGGGGGGTGCGTGAATCCCCTCTCGAAAAAATGTTGGTGCTCGCAAATGCTGTGTGAAACGTCTCCAGTGAGTTAAATGTTAGAACAAATTTTCAATTTTTACCAAAATACAATTGTAACACTCCACCCCCGATTCCAATTTAAAAAACTGTATTTGCCGTTCAGCTCTCCCAACCCATCTCCTCCTTCCTGGCGTATAAGTCAGATCCCAACAGTGTTTGTCACTATGTCATGTGCAGTTAACTTTAACACCCTCTGCGCACTGAGCCCTTGTAATCGCTCAGTAACACTTTGCCCTTGTAAAAACATTAATTAGAGTCTAGCTAGGAAAAAAGCCAACATTAGTTAATGACAAGGTGTTAAAAAAAACTCTTCTGCCTATGTATTGTGGGTGACGGCCTAGGCAAATGAGAGCGTTAAAAAAAAAGCAACCCAGGATGTGCTCATTTTGTGGAGTGATGTACATTTAATAATTAAGATCAAAGGCTTGTTGCGCGTCCTATCAGTTTCTTTGGGGTTTTTTACAAGAGTCAAGCCAACAGCCAATAAAGTAACCCCCCGTGCGTTAACGTTACTCTTATCCTATAACCCCTGCCCTGATACTGACATCCTAGGGAAAGGGACTGCCCATGGCCACGGTACGATTTTTACCTTGCATTTCTCTTCTTTTGCTCTGTCATCTAAAAAAATATATGAAAAGTCACTTTGAAAATGGTTGCAAAATCCAGGAGGAAACCAGGGAACCCTACATACATTAATGACCATTTCAGATAAAAATTGTCTCCCCCAGTTGGTTAGGTGGCTGATAAGGGGAGACAGCGCACATGGTAGAAGTCAAAGGTAAATTT
>NW_004797409.1:98995-100372 GCF_000002075.1 Aplysia californica | reverse complement strand
CCCCCCTGCATCCAGGGTAAATAATAATATAGGATTCTGTCTTTGTCTATCTCTGGTCTTAGTTACCAAGATAATTTATGGCAACACTGAGATGCTCTGGCGTCAGTGGCCTTGTGGTTAGCTTATTAAAGCTTTAAGGGGCTTGGAAATGTGAGAAAATCACAAAAAATGAAAGGGTGTAGATAAGCCTCAACTCAACAACACTACTTTAAATGTTTTGGGCAAAAAGTTTCATGAACGCATACACATACACTAAGTGACTGTCATTTTTACACTGGAAACTGCACAGGTTAATGAAAAAATTTTACTGCTTGTTCTCCTTGGCCAGGCTTTAGCAAAGAAAATTGATGAATGTCCAAATGAGGCAGACAAAGAACGTTACAACATCATCAAAGTGACTGCTGATGTAAGTAATTTATTTTGTTTAGGTTTCATACTATAAATAGTCACTTATTGAAATGATAACAGATTTGTTAAACTGTCAAGTGGTTCCTTTCTGTCATTTGTTTTTTTTGTTTGCTTTGTTACAGATCTTGATAATAATTTTTTTATTGCTTTCTATAAACTGATCACTATATCTTGGCGGGACAGCTCATGGTAGCTATCTGATGCCTGTGGTGCTTTAAATAGTGTATTTATAATAGTTTTTATTTCTGTATAGTTTACGCTGTTGTCTGGTTGCTCTTTCTGTGCGCCTAGTTTGACCATCCTGTCTGCCTGTTCATTTCCTAAGACACGACAGTGATATGGAATCCACTGCAGCATGATACTCAGGCTTGGGATGTCCTAAATTACCTCTCGCATCCTTAGTAGTTTGCCAGCAGTGATTGTCTGAAGTACTGACATGGCATCTGATAAAAATACTTCTTCGCTTTTGGGATCTACCACAACTGATCTGTAAAACCATCCTTTTGACTTACGTTTCTGAATACTTGTTTTGCGTGTTTTTGGGGTTGGTTTTTGTTTTTTCAAAATACAAAATACACATGGTGTTAATGCTGGTTTTGGCTGAGGCATGGAAAGGCTTATCACTATCGTGCAGATAATTTTGTACTATTGTTCTTTATCTTTTCCTAAAAAGCCTAGTGATAATTCATGATAACAAATGTATTGGGTTTGCCTTTTATGCATAGAAAATAATATGTTATATGTGCTTAGTTATCGTTTTCGTTTGAGCTTGCTTGAAGTGCAAAATTTGTTCTTTGTTCCTTGAACAGAATGGGCTGATCTGGCTGTTGTTCCACTGATTTCATGATGTAATGTTGTAACTTGATTTGTTAATTGTTTTTCTGTAGTTATATTCTTTCAGGAATATTTTGTTCTGATTTCTTATTGATCTTTTCTGGTTTTCCCCCTCCTTCCCCCCCCCCCCCCCCT
>NW_004797409.1:86018-98895 GCF_000002075.1 Aplysia californica | reverse complement strand
CCCCCCTCCATTTTTTTGGGTTTTGTTTTGCCCTCCGGAAACCAAACAGGCCATGATTGAAGCAATTAAGCATTCCATAATTCAGCTTCAGATATCAAAGGTGAGTTTTTTAAGTGATAGAGTAATAGTTTGTATAGGAGCTTTCAGTGTTGTTTTTTGTGACCTGTAAAGTGGTATTTATTATGAATATCTTAACTTCGCTCTTCTTTTTTTGGTATTAGCTAATAGTTTTCCCCTCTCTGGTACCAGAGGTGGGGGAGAAAGTTTTTTGGTTCCTAATTTTTCTGTTGAGTTGTGTTCAGCGTAGGCGTTTTGAAATGTTTGCTATTGTAGTCATGTTAAAAGTCTGATTAACGTAATGTTGTGGGCTTTGAGTCTACTTCCATTTGTGATTGTATTCGTTTTCAGTATTTACTTTCAGATTTATGTCCAAAATTTTTCAGGAAAACTTGAGGGAGCCAGTTTTGAATGGCACGATCAATGATGGACCAATGATAACAGATGGAGCCAACTACGGCCATTTCTCAGGGGCAGCTCGTTCAGGTAATTGTCACAGATTGCTCAAGTTTCCTCGTTCTTTTGATTTTGTCAAAAATAAATCTTGTTACTTTTTCTTTCACATCAGAAGTTCAGTCATGATTTAAAGCTATCTTTGTATTTTTGTTCTTTCTAAAAGCACCTTCACGACATGTCTCTCAGACACAGGGAAGCTTTTTTTGGGCTATTCTTTGGAGTGGGATGATGGGGTTTTTTTGTTTTTTTTTTGGGGGGGGGGGAGGGGTGTTGTTCTTTTTCTGGTTGTGTTTCATACAAAATGTTTCACAAAGAATTGTTTATTACATCTGTGGGTGAATGATTTACTTGACAAAGTTCTGCACTTCTTTCACTCTTAGGTTATTGATTCACTTTGACGGACTGTCTGCTTTGGGGGTTTTTCTATTCATTGATTCTCTACGGTAGAAAGTCCTCTTTCTATTTTTCTTGTGAATGCTCACGTTTAGCACTAGTCTAGTCTCAGTGATTTGTATGCTTTTCTCAGTGAATGGTTGAGGTTCAGAACTGTAGTGTAGGGAAGGGTCATTTTTGTCTAATAGATACATGGTAAATTTTGAATTTTTTTCTATGCTGTGCATTTACTTGGAGAGAGACAGAAAGTGTTCCAAATTTGTGTACCAAAAAGTCATTCCGTTCATCAGTATTTGACGAAATACCTTTGGTCCTGCACCAGAGGCATAGTAGTATACAGGCAGATCATGGGTAAAGATTTGTAGAGAGAAAAGGGAACAGAGAAGAAAAGACAGAGACAGAGTGATGAAGAGTCAGTGAAATATTCTCTTGCCTTCCATTCTTGGTTATTGTGTCGATTCTGCAAAAGCACACAGATTTTTTAAAAATATTCTTGAAACGGGCTGTGCACAGGGGGGAAAAAAATTAGTGCTAAAAATAGCCAGCATTGAATAAATGGTCGCTTTTAAGGACAAGCGGGCTAACCCAGATTTCGGGGGTTTGAAGGTTTCCAGAAATCTTGACCTACACCAAAAGTGGGCATTGCCCTACCTATAGAAGAAGTTTGGTTTCATTGGTGTGTATATTTGTTTGGTTAAAGTGAAAACTCTCCTTGTCTTTTAAAGAAACTGAACAAGGGGCAAAAAACTTTACCTTAGATTTTCTCAAAACAGCATTTTTCGGGATAGCCCCCTTGTGCTTAAAAGTGACCAAATTAAATACCTGGTCTTTCATTCGCTCATTTTGAAAAGTCTGGGCTGGCACCTGAAAGGTTATGTGTTCGAACCTTGTTAGAAGACCCAAAATTGTGACCTTGAGAAAGGCACTTTAGAAAAATTTTCTTCTCTTCACGACGGTTGTAATCGGTACCAGATTATAGACAATGAAAGATCTTGTCAGTTTGTTAGGGTATGAGCACTTAATCGGCTGCTTAAACTGTATGTTTCCCAGAAAGCCGAGAATGTTTCTGAGTGTTCTAGGGTCTGCTGGGGTAACAGTAGTTGCAAAGCACATAGGGCATGCTGTAGAGCATGGATAACTTTAAAAGCCATCTTTCTGATAAAGTTTTTATTTGTTGATTTGTTGGCCGTACTGTCTAGTCATGTGAGTCATCTTCTCGGGGTACAAGACTGCTTCTGATATATTAATATATGTTCAAGAGTGCATTTATACGTGTGAATATGGGCTTGTGGTAGTATCTTGTTTCGCGTTTGTAACCTACTGGGTTTGTTTTGAAACTGTTGTTAACTATGTATACTGTCTTACATATATATGTCAGTAATCTTTATGTATTGATTATATTTACTTTGTGGCTATTACAAAGTACACTTGGAAGAATGGGCTATTGTACTTGACAGAAAAGTTTTTTTCATTGGAAGATATTTTGGAAGGGGGGAGGGGGTGTCTACTATGGTGACTCTGTATTTTATATCTTCATATCTTTTCTGGAGGGGGTAGCACGAGAGGGGGTCCCTTCTTTGGTCTTTGGGTTTAAAGTTAAGTATTTTATTTATTTCAAATAAGATTTAATGTTGAAGTCATGATTGAAGACAATTTGCATGATTGTAATCTTAACTGAAAATAATCAGAAATAAAAGAACCCAAAACAGGTTAATTCACTTCTTCTAAATGAATGTTTTTTTCCTCCAGATTTTTGGTTGTTTTTTTTTTTTGGGGGGGGGGGGGGGGGGCTCTTGTACAAATGCTTACTTCACATTTGAAGCCTTTACAATCTGGTGATAAAAATCAGACTTACTTAGATTTGAAAAAAAATCCGCTTATCAGGCCTCTTGATTGAACTTGAAGGGAAAAAAATAGTCTTGTCCTGTTGCACTCTACAACTGTTTTCCTTTTTTGTCTTTTGATCTATCTGAGCATAAGTACTAGTACTATAATAAATGTTAACAGAAGTACTGTAATTACTAACATATTTGCAAAGCAGTTCAGTTGATGCATACTATCTTCACAGGCTGAGGCTAATATATTGTCCTGAAATCTGAAAACACTTTTCTCAAAATTGTTGTCCTCCAATTGTGTTTCTGTCTGTCTTACTATTTTTGCACACTAAATGATTGATATTAGGTTGATGTACTCCTCTGCTCTTAAACAAAACAAACAAATCAAGATGTTCACAACCTTTGGTGATCGTTTACCCTCATCAGTCATGCCATCCTTGTCGACGGAGAACGTTTGCCAGGCCAGTCAGGCAGAGAAACCCCAGCTCTGTTCTCAGACTAGCATATCTCTTCCCAATCTAGCTTGCCCTGGTATGACAAAACATGTTCTGTGTGGGTTCGGGTTTTAGGGGTTTTTCCTCTTCCATTTTTCTTGTCAGTTTGAGAGGTTGTGCCGACTAACGAAACAATTAGTTCAAACCATTCAGCTTGCTATGGATTTCAATACATTTTTAGCCAATCACAGATTGACTGCTGGTGATGTAGTTTTTGTAATGTCATCTTTGATTGGCTAAATTTATGTACTTGTTGAATGGTTGGCCTGAAAGTCTGCACCCCCCCTCTGAGAACCCTGTCTGTGCTTTGTATATATAACAAGATGGCTTTTTGGTTTTCTTCATCATGAATGGCCTGCTGATTTGACTTTGTACACCCTGGGAACGCTCTGTGTGTGTGTGCCAAAATATATTCTGTTCTTTGAAGATGGATAAAAAATATTTCCTTTAGTTGGTTTTTTAATTGATTCATTTGCCAAACTCCTTCAAAGATGCAATTCGTGTATTTGCCTTATTTGCAGTTCAGCATTTGCTATAGGAATTGTTCTTCCATTAATATGTGACCCTTTTTCTTTGTACTTTATACTTTATACTTTTTTTTGTTTGTTTTTGTTACTTTTGAGCATTTACTAATAATTTTGAATGTGCCTTTGAGTATCCCTGTTTGTCTGAAGCGTATCACATACTTTATCACAGACAATATAGCCTTTTTGTTTTTGTTTTGATAGCAGTTTACACAAAACACAACTTGTGTGTAAAGTGGAGAGCACTTTTCTTTTATTGGGCTAATCAGGATGTCCATATCCTCACAGAGTCAGAGTATCAAAGGGGCTGATTCACTTTTTTTTCTTTTTTTTTTTTTCCAAAATACATCGACAACAATAAACTTTGATCTTTGGGATATTATTAAATGACAGTGGCAGAGAGGCATTGGTTTTTTTTTTCTTTTATTGAACTCTTTTTTTTTTGGTAAAAAAGAGGAATTACAAACTAGGTGCTCGAGTCCTGTGTTAAGTGGTTAGTACTTTATCTTTCGCAAAATTGGACAAATTGTGAGCTATTTCCCATGAACACCACTTGACATGCAGTGAGAAAGGGCTGTGACCCAACCCTGTAAATCAAACTTATTTGCTTTCAGCTCATTGTATGTGATAAAATTGAGCGACATCAGCAGAGAAAAGTCGTGCAAAAGATGCTGATGCTGTTATGTGAATTCAGCAAAATGCAAACGACAAACAGTATTCTGAGTATCTGTTGTCGTACTGAAATTGGAAAAGAATAGAGGATAGTATTCTTCTAATTGTTTGAAAAAGTCATAATCAACAGCATGACTTTTTTTTGTGGTGTACATGCTATGTGTATATTTGTTTAGTCCTGAATGTCTGCGCTTATTTGCTCTTTTAAGTGGTGCTTTGAACATTATTTATTATTATATTGATTGTTTTACCGTGATTGAATGTCATGGTCAAAGGTACCAATGTTTTAGTCTTAGTATTTTGTATCTTATTCAGTTCTTGATTTTAGGTTCACGTCTTATTCTTCTGGAGACTGTGTGGGAGGCTTTGTCTCATATTGACTGTCGTTTTGTTCTACAATTTTTTTATTTTTTAAAAAGTTCTTTAATGACACAAGAGAAATGAGTGACTCTAGTGCTGATCGCTGACACCATAAAGAAGGCTCAATGGTGTTTTTTATTTTTCTTGTGGGTGGTTAGCAGGCACTCTGGTGTGGTTTACTCCTTCTTTCCTGTCAAATATCTTTCATCCTTATCTCTCCTCCTTCTATTTTTTCTATGTTTTTCTCTAGTAACACTTCTAATCTTCCGGCATTTTTTTGACCTAATTGTGTTGCAAGTGCCATAAAAATTTTAACTCAAAATAAACTAAAACTCTTTATTCTTGTGACAGCAGTGCTTTTTGTGTATAGTATTGTATTCAGAGTATTGTTCGATTTATTTTGTCTAGATCCCTATTTAATTTTTGTCATTTTTCTTATGGTAGGCACTGTCATTATTTTAGATATTATGAAGCCTTCATCGTGAAAAAGCCCTGTTTACTTTCCCTGGTTTCAATTTGATTACTTCTCTCCTTTCTATGTTGTGAGTGGGTGAAGGGATCTGATGCGAGTCCTCCCTTTTTTTTCAA
Organism: Aplysia californica; assembly: GCF_000002075.1. NCBI lineage: Eukaryota > Metazoa > Mollusca > Gastropoda > Aplysiida > Aplysiidae > Aplysia > Aplysia californica. Next base: position 93,516 of record NW_004797409.1, on the reverse strand, counting down.
CCCCTTTGTTTCCTTACTTACTTTCTTTTTCGAAAAGCAATTTCAATGGTAGGAGGATGGGTCCTTTTTTTTTTCATTGTTGTTTCTGGCTGTCTGTCTTGCTTTTCCCCTGCGCACTTAATGAACTGTCGTGTAAATGAGATTCTCTTTACTCTTGACAAATCAGAAAGTGATATTCAGTCCATTATGTAAGCCAGTTGATGTTTTCAATAATTGTGTTAGGAGAGTTGTGAGGGACCAAGTCTTTTTTGACTCCGCCCTTCTCGCCTTTGTAGGCACCAACTCTAAATCCTCAATGTTTGCAAGAGTTTGGAGGCACCACGGATAGGTCTTATTCTTTTCTTTCCTTCTGTTGTTTCTGTCTTTCTTTTTCCACGCACAAAATGACTGTTATTGTGTTGACGTGCTTATCTTTTCTCTAACAAACGAACTTGGATGCTTACTCTTCAGAAAATGATAACAACCAGTGTGGGCGACTCTCTGCAATAATAGGCCTTCTTTGTGCAGGGCAAAGTATACTGGTTTTCAGTGTTTTTTCCATTGGAGTTTCTGGGTTTTTTAAACAATGCTCTGTTTTTGATTGCAAGTTTTTATACTTCTGTACAAATTATGAGAACCAAAAACATGGGGATATTGCTATTGTTAGCAGACAAGAGTTTTAGTTTCTTTTTTTCCTTCACCTCTGTCTTAATATTTTGGTCATCAGTTTGTTTTCTCAACTTATGAAGTAAAAGATTTTTTTTCCTTTTTAGATGGTCATTTTGTGTCCCAACTTATTATCAGCCTTCCTAAAGTGGATTACTCTGTCACCTTTCACTACTCTAGTTTAAGGGCTGTGTGCTGTGATGCTGTAGCACGTTTGTGTGATTCAAAAACCTTGTTATCAATGCTCACGCAAGGACCATACCAATGATAATGTCTTCTAATCAAATAGATTGTAATACTTACACACCACTTGTTGTCTGTCTTTTATACTTGTAGGAATAATTTACTTTGGTTAGATGCTTGTGGAATTACGCATGGAGAAATATGTTGAGTGGGTCTTTCAGTGTTTTCTTCCTGTTCGGCCCCCTTATTTTTGGGGTTGTGATTCTTTGGTACATTTTGTTTGTCCTCAGATATTTATTTTAGAGAGGATTTGTTTTTGCTTTATTTTAAGTTCTAAAGAAAAATTTTCCATGCTTTTATCATGGTGATATATAAACAATTTATGATAAAGTTCTTGCCAGTGTTGTCTTTTAAAGACATGCTTATTTATTTCCTTTTCTTCTTATCAGCTTAGAAAAATTTTCTAAAATGATTCATAGCTTTCAATTAGGTTTGATTGTAGACTGAATATATCCTTTTCAAAACACATGCAGAGAATACACCACTGTGGTAGTATCAGTCAGCACCCGCAAAAGTATTCTTTGCTTTTCTTTGATAGCATGCTTGTGCTCTATGTTGTTCTTTAATAAGTTTGTTTAGTGTCCTTGTGCATAGCTGCCAACCAGTTTGTAAAAAAACCAAAATGTTTTAACCCTATCCATACGTCATGTTTTACTATCGTCTCCATACGACATGGGGAACTCTGTGCCAACACTTTCAACTGGGAAATTTATTTGTTAATCCAATCCGTACGCTTTGCATAGCAGTCTGTCAAAATGATTTTTTGAGAAATACTGAAAGTTTCAAAGAGATCTTCGTACTAGAAGTATTCTAAAATGTGAAGAAAATACAACCCCTGGGTACAAAATGACCCCAGGGCGTACGGATAGGATTAATATATTTTTAAGTGTCTGAGTACGGCAGTTTGTTTTCGTATAAAAAAATATGTATATTTTCTAGTGTTACTCCTCATGGACTTGCCGATGCTGAAGAAAAATTATGAACTTTGAAGCCTGGATACGCGAATAATAATGGGAATGAAGCCCATAAGTCCACTGGAGAGGCGTTTTGCTGCAGGTCTGCTTTGATTCGCTGGAATATGTTGAATGCAGAAAAGCTTGTGGGAAGGGTTTGGAGGGAGATTACTTGGCCGTTGCTCATTATCATGGGTAGAATCCGTTTCTGGGTTGTAAAAAGTTGGCAGCTATGCTTGTGATCATGGTGCACCATGAAGATATAAATATTCAATTTTTCTATCATATATCTTAAATGTGCAAAGATTCTCTCACATTTTGCTCAATAGATCTCTTTAGGAAAGTTAAGTTGTTGTACTTGCGCCTTCAGGATGCCTTTGCACTGCTCTGCATTTGCGCATCACTAAATGCCGCCAAAGCCACTTTGACGGATAATGTCTACCAGTTTCTTCCTTCATTTCTTGGTCATGTTGTATGTGGAGTTTTGTGCTTCAGTTCAGTTTGTTTGTTTTGAAAAGAGTTTGATTATATTTCACTCAGCAGTGTGATGATATTTAATTGTACTGTGTCTGGAGTATATTCTGAGTGTCTTTGTGTGTCTTAAAGGAATGGATATTATTTACTAAAAAGTAACAGTAAACATGAATAGAAAGAAGTGGGTTGTTGGTTTTTTAAATGCTGTTTTAAAATCATTATATGGTATAGCTATAGTTGTATGTGAAATGTATACTTCATTATTTTGTATTGTTAGTAACAATGGCACTTTTTTTTGTCAATCATCTGGAACAAAACTGACAGTTTGCTGCCACTATTTTTTTCTGTGGTCAGAGGAAGTTGAGAAGAGTGTGATTGTACAATACTGCAGTGTAGGGATCTGTGAATTCAAGGCACCTCAGCGTAGTTTATGATTACAGTTACTGCTTGCTGTCTATGTCTCAAACTCAATTGTTTCTTCATTTTGGGAAAGTTATGAAATACTACTATTAATGCCCCAGTTCACGGTGCTAAAACAATGACAAAAGTGTAGCTGTCTGGTGCCTCAATAAATGAATCAGTTACGGTTATGTTGACTGACAGTGTGTCTCTCATCATGGCTCCTCTAGACGATGATCTTCCTGTGCCTGTTGTGGTGAATGAAGCAGTCCCGGCCACATCATACTCATCCAGCGAGGATGAAGAGTTCTACGATGCTGAGGAGGCCAAGTCTCCAAAGTGAGTGCATGCTACCTTTTCAAGCAGTGTGGGGGTTAATTAATTTTTCGTATCAACAGTGTTTTGCTCTAAACATCTGACTGGAAGAAGTGGGACGATTCTTTTGTTGTTTTTGTTCTAAAGCCATTGGCGCAGTTGTTCTGCAGTTCTTTTTTTAAAAAAATCTGGAGTATAAAAGTACTGTGGGCTAACTAATATGTTTTCTTCCTTTATGTATATATCAAAATGATTTTGTTTTGATGGTTTAAAAAGTTCTGGCAACCGATTACATGGTTGGAGCATAACACCACGATTTTGTCTTGTCTGAGTCATTATTTAGTTTTCTTCCTTGTCACCCTTTCCCAGACAGCTTAAAATTATAGTGATGTGCTTCTCTTTTCTCAAGCAGACTTTATTTTTGGCATTTCCTGAAAGCACTTACTGAGTGCTGGCTGTAAGTGTAGAGTAGGTTTTAAACTATGTGCGAAAGGCGAGGCGCCAGACCTGAGATAAAAGGTTTGTAGTTTGGACATTCGTGAAGCCAAGATGACCAGGAACAATATTTAAGGCTCAAGAGAATTCTCAATAGCATTTCATTGTTTGCTCTTATCATGTTGGGTATATTTTATGAAAGATGATCTGATTTTAAGTGTTGTTTACAGATGGAAAAAAGGAAGGATAGATGATGTGTGACATGTGGGCCGTCAATGGACTTTTGAACATGGAGGCCTCTTTCTATGACAAAATCACTGTTTCGAGTTGGGACTTGAATTTTATGTCTGAAAGGTGTTCAACTATTCTAAGCCCAAAAAGTAAAATTTTGTAAAAAGAGAGCTAAATACTGTTTCATTCTTTAAACAATTATACCTGTATTATATGTATTTTTTTCTTCCCTTTTTTTTTGAAGTTTAGAATTTGAATTTCAACAAAATATTTCTCAAGCTCATGCAACAGATATCACAGATTAAGAAACTGCAATAAAGAAATACAGTAGTCTTCGCCTAAGAACCCACCTTTTAAGATCCCAATTCGCTTAAGAAAACATAATTTTTACTACATAAAAGTGGCCCCTAAGATCCCACTCTGATTCACTTTGAAGGACTACATTCAGCTAAGCTCTCGCATTTCAAATAATGATTTACGGAACTAAAACCCAGGCTGATCAACCAAGAGTGAAAAGTTGAGATAGTTGAACTGCCCGTCACGTCAATTCAAAGATGAGCCACTCTTGTGAATGTGATCACATAAGCGTTGTAAAACTCGATGTAATGGTGCAATGTTTGCCCCACACGGGATCACGCCGAGGTGTGAACTGACAGACGTGTTTGTTTTCCGCAAACATCGCACTCGCATCTGAGCTCTCCACCTATACTTACATCACTTGCTGGGTGGGTAGGGCGTACAAGTCTGCTCCAGGCAGGATCACATTGAGCTGTAAACTCTTCCCTGATCATTGCAGCAGTTGTCTCTACTCCCCAATTTGTGAGACAGACTGAATTTGAATTGGTGTGGTCACAACGTAATGGTGTGTAATGATAAAGGCAGGGGAACTTGGTCAGAGATGGATAGCTATAAACGTTGGACAGGTAATGGGGAGGGGCAACTGGCTAAGTGTAGATCTTGAGATGCACAATGGGATAATAAGTGAAAATGGCATGCCTCATGCCACTGTGATTGGTCTTCAGGGTTGAGCATTCTTTACTCACCATAAGCCATCATACCCACCCAGGGATCATGTCAGTTCATTTTAGAGGGAAGGGAGACCATTTTACAAGTTGTGGGCCTTAACATGGGTCACTATAGGTTCTTCTCTTGGTGCGTCGGCTAAGATCCCACTCGCCTAAGATCTTGTATTTTCCTTGCTCCTGAGCAACAGGATCTTAGGTGGAGACTACTGTACTTAAAAAATTTTGAGAGCAGTACATCTGAACAGCCGGCCGACGCTATGCTTCTTTATTTTGCAAGGTGCTCAGACACTGTCGTCCAGTGCACCCAGCGGCACAGGTTCCTTCCACTCCCAAGCTATCAGTGCAGCATTATGTCCCGAAACAAAATAGACTTTTCTATCAATTTTGCATCTCACTTTGTTTTATTATAGATCTTACTGTTGATTTTGTGCTCTTTGCCTAGCACACAAAAGACATGAGTTGCATTCCCTCCTGGAGAAGGGGGGTGGCTATTTATTTCACTGACTATCTCCATCCCTTTGTTGAGATGCTGTATCCTTTATAGACTGTGTTGGCCCTGACAGGCAAGGTGAATGAAGCCTGCCTCATAAATGGCCAAAATTAGGGTCAAAGAAGCCTGCCTCCTAAGTGATAAAAGTTAGAGTTTTTAAAGCCTGTGTCCTAACTTATAAAAACCAGGCTGACAAAAGCCCACCTCCAAAATAATATAAATTAGGGTAAGAAAAAAACCCACCACCTCAATGATAAAAGTTAAAGTCAAAGAAGCTATATCCTAAGTGGTCAAAATTAAGGTCAAAGATTGGCTTTTGAGACGTGTAGAAATGAGAGAAAATGAGTAGCTTGTCACACTCAGCTGTTTTGAAACATGATGCAAATTCTCAAAACTGTCATTTTGACTCAGGAACCAAAGCAGCGACACTAATGCTGTTTTTACCTTTTCGTAAGGCTTGAAAAATTGGGGTGAAAGAAGCACGCCTCCTTAACCCCTTCATGACCTACACGACGTACACCATTCGTGTTTTTGTTTTTTATACGGCGAAGGAGCCAAGATTTTCTGTTATGGGCGGCGTTCGACATGCCTCGCGAAACTGTGTACAGTGAAGCACAAACTGACCCTCTGTCACTAAGGGGGTCAATGATAAAAATTTTTTTTGGGGGGGGGGGGGGGGGAGAGGGGGGGTGAATTGTATCTTTACAATCGTTTGCTATTAATCATGCTGTGGTATAATGTTGTGTCAACAGAGATCACGACGGGTCCAGAGCTCCGAAGGCTGACGGTAACTCTGGCTCAACTATAGACCCTGCTGCAAAGGCCAAGGTCATCTCGTCCAAGGAAGATTACTTTGATGGTAGCTATCTTTGCCTCACTCTGCTTGGCTTGTTTTCACTCCTACTTGTGTCTTGATGTGGATGTGACTTGGATTTGACTTGAATTGACCTTGGCGTCATTGTGACTGGTTGGGGGTAATTTATCGATAAAGATGAACAGAGTATGTATTGTGCCCATGTGTTCCCGTTAAAGGTTCTGCCACTTTGTCCCAGCCCATTTTCCAGGTTATATCCCTCCCTCTTTCTTTTTTTGGGTGGAGAGCGGTATAAGTTAAAAGCTCCATGAAACATAAATAAGTTTCTCCCTGTTGAAGAGAGAGAGAGAGAGGGAGAGAGAGAGAGAGATAGAGAGAGAGAGAGAAAGATGAAAGAAGGGAAAGAGAGGGGGAGATAGAGCAAGAGATTGAGAAGGAATAGGGGGGGGGGTGTAGGGAGAAAGATAAAGAGAGAGAGAGATATTTATATTAGGAGAGAGAGAGGGAGGGACACATAGAGAGAGAAGACATGACAAGTATTGGTTTAAAGCTGCAGCCCTTACCCCAGAGAGGTTATGTTGCTAGAGTTGCTACCGCCCACACACTCTGTATTCCCTGTCCTGCCCTCTTTTAAAAAATACGTACATAAATAGTCACAGACACACACACACACACACACACACACACACACACACACACACACACACACAAATAAAGAAATAGAAACAAACATACAAGACCCTGTCATGACTTCTATTTTTTTTCTGTTCTATTCGATTTCAGAGCTCTATGATGTCAAAGATGAAGAAGATTGTGAGTATTTTCTGTTATTTTAAATGTGAGGCAGCGTGGTGGAATCAGGCTCTCGTCAAATAATGAAATCGAAGAAAACAGCAGTTTTCTCCCTGCTTAACAGTTTTGATCAAATTTTTGTTTTTTGGCTCAACACCTTTTATGTCCATTTACAAACACATTCCTTTTAGGATTTCATCGGAAACATTAATTAGAGGCACAAAAATATAGATTTACAGGTCCATGGACTCTCAAGCTTTGGAATTTACCCTGCTTTGGCGACCATTTTCTCGCTAATTTTACCTCTTAAACCAGGTGACCCCCTCCTCCCTCAATCCAAAATATCTCCAGGTCTATTGAAGATGGATGGGTAGTTTTTTTTTATTGAAAGCAAGACAAATGAACAAGCTTCAAGATGATACAATAACTCAATGTGCCCAAAAATTGACGAGAGCCTTATTCCACCACGCTGTCTCACTAATGTGTTTTATTCAAGGGCAGACCTAACTACCTGAAGCAAGTTCTGTGCTGACTGTGTAGTCATGAAGCATTCAGCACATAAATAGCCCTTTCAGAATTGTAGACTTTTGTACTGGCCCCTTGCTTTTGGCTTATGGAATGACATGGGGCCTCTCTTTCTCATTCCCCCCCCCTCCTCCTCTCTCTCTCTGTCTCTCTCTCT
>NW_004797409.1:44845-84312 GCF_000002075.1 Aplysia californica | reverse complement strand
AACAACTTCTCAAAATAATACAACAGACACCAACATACCCATTCATTTTTCTTACAATCTCTCTGTGATGGAGTTGGGTTTTTGTTTGTGGCATTGCACCTACAGCCTCTGCTTTATCTCCTACCCCGGGAAGGAAGGAAAATCACAGAACCACCAGTTTTAGATGCTATTCACAAACAACACCCCCCCCTTTCCAATCCCCATTCTTCCCTCATTCACTCACTTTCACTTTCTCACTTTCATTTGGTCGCTTTTAAGATCAAGCAGGCAACCAAGATTTCGGGGTTTCCAGAAATCTTGACCTACACCAAAATGGGCATTGCCCTATCTATAGGAGAAGTTTGGTTTCATTGCTGTGTATATTTGTATATTTGTTTGGTTATAGAGAAAACTCCTTGTCTTTTAAAGAAACTGAACAAGGGGCAAATACTTTACCTTCGATTTTCTCAAAACAGTATTTTGCGGGATAGCCCCCTTGTGCATAAAAGCGACCATTTATCTTGTTCTCTCCCACCAGTAGCATCAGCTATGGAACAGGATCAAAGGTCACCTGCTGAGGAGCATGGTAGCCTCAGGAAGTCAGGGCTCAAAGGGTTAAACTAGCCTTTTTCATTCTTGTTCTTTTCAACCTATGGGGATCTATAGCTTACATGTTGTGCCCCCTCCCCCATTCCAATCCCCTTCCTTCCCCCATTCACTCACTTTCACTCTCACTCTCTCATTTCTCTTGTTCTCTCCCACCAGTGGGCTCCATGGAACAGCACGGCAGCATCATAGGTCACCTGTTGTCCCAGGTTCGCATTGGCATGGACCTGACCAAAGTGGTTCTGCCCACTTTTATCCTGGAGAGGCGCTCGCTGTTGGAAATGTTTGCTGATTTTTTCGCTCACCCGGACTCCTTTTGCCAGTGAGAATTCTGTGACGTTTGTCATTTAAAAACTGTTTGTTTTTGACAGGAAGTTTCTTTGACAGTACTCAGAACAATACAAGGTTTCTGACCTACTCTCAAATCTTGTCTGTGGGTGGTTGGAGGCAGCACTGGTAGGTCCTACTTCTTTACTTTCCCTCTGTTGTTTTTTTCCTGTCTGTCCTACTTTTCCCCAGCACAAAATGACCATATACAGTAGTCTCCACCTAAGAGCCCAGCACTTACTAACACACTCTTAACTAAAAATTAAACAGATGAGTCTTGAGCAATCACTTAAACATAAAGATTTGTTATTTCCCTGAGATCCTGGAGCAAGGAGTTTCCGATTTTAGGGCAAAAAAAATTTATAGAACAAAAACCCGGGCGGGCACTAAAGATCAACTAAAAGTGGAAATTTGCAATCATTGAAATGTCCGTTGCATCACAAATCAGCCACTCTCTTGAGTATGATCACATATCTATTGTAAATCTCGATGAAACGGTACAATGTTTGCCCCCCGACAGGATCACACCGAAGTGTGAACTGGAGGACACGTTTTTTCCCCAACCATCACACTCGCATCTGAGCCCTCCACCTAAACTTACATGCTCGATGAGTAGCGCCTACAGGTTCGCTTCAGGCGGGATCACATTGAACTGTTAACTCTTCCCTGACCATTGCCGCAGTTGTCTCTTCTCCCGAATTTGTGAGTTGTGAGACAGACTGAATTTTAATTGATGTGGTTAAACCGCAAGTTGCATAATGACATAAGGGGGGGGGGGGGGGACTCTTTCAGAGATGGAAAGCTATAAATTTTGAACAGGGAAAAGGGAGGAACAACTGGATCAGTGTAGATCTTGAGACTCGTGATAAGTGAAAGTGGCATGTCTAATGCCACTTTCATCGGTCATCATGGCTGACAACTCTTTGCTAGCCATAAGTCGTAAACTCATCCAGGACTCACGTAAGTTTATTTTAGAGTAAAGGGAGACCGCTTTTCTGGTTGTGGACCTAAACATGGGTCACCGTGGATCCTTCCCTTGGTGCTTTGGCTAAGGTCCCGTTCACCTAAGATCATGCATATTCCTTGCTCCAGAGCACCGGGATCTGAGGTGGAGACTACTGTATTGTGTCGTGTGCTTCTCTTTACTCAAACAAAAACAAACTCAAATGTTTTTTTACCTTGAAAGTGTTATACTGTAACAGTTAACTGGAAGATATTGGGCAACTATTTGGAATCAGGAGTCGGCATGCAACTGGGATAATTTTTGTGTCTATTCTCATGATTTAATACAGATGTTGATTTTTCATCTTCAAAATATGCAAGAAACCAGTTACCGAGTGAGAACATGACACCATGGATAAACCGCTCATTTCGACAGCTTACTGTAAAATGTGCCATACACCATTTTGAAAAGTGACGTTTGATGGAGTCTTTCACCGAGCAGTCGATTTCCACTTCAGTTTTGATGCATATCATGTCTATAAACACATTCCTCTCAACTTTCCCTCTCCAGAATTGCTGATATGACCACTCCAAAGGAGCGAATGGTGCAGGTGATCAGGTGGTATCTTGGAGCCTTCCATGCTGGTCGACCCAGTGAGATTGCCAAAAAGCCTTACAACCCAATTATAGGAGAAACATTCAAGTGTTACTGGCATGTACCTGGTGCCCCTGAATCTGCGGTGAGTTTCCTAGCCTTGTCATAATTCTCATCATTTGTTGAAATCATTTTCCTTGATTCAACCTGCCATGAATTTGACTGAATTCAAGATGTTCTGCTTTTGACAAATGTGCAGGTTATTGGTTTTTGTAATTTCCTTAACCCGTTACTTTTCTTCTATTTCAAGTGCTAGATCTGAAACTGACATCAGAAATCATTATTTGCCACATATTGTTACTTTTCATCATTAGAAAAAGTATGAAGAGTTCTTTGTATTGTTCTTTATATGCTACCTAAACATGTGTAAGTCACTACTTGAACAACCTAACCTTTATGGGGGGCGGACTGGAAAGTGTTTGAGAGATAAAGGAGCTGCAGATTTTAAAGGTATAATCAATCATTTACTGGTGAACACCTTTCTCTTTTTTCTCTCTGTCCAATTCAGTAATTACCTTTTCAGGATGTTTACATGGGAGGGAGAGTGAAAGAGAGGAGTGGTTTGCTGGATTTTCTTGTAATTGTTGTCAAGTCAAATTAGCTAACGTTGATGAAATTATTACGACCTCATTTTTTAAAATTGACCTAACAGGAAGTGTCGCCTGAAGGTCCAACTCCATGGTGTACAAAAGACAACTTATCATTCATCTCGGAGCAAGTGTCCCATCACCCACCAAGTGAGTGTGACTAGAAACTAAAGAACTCTTCCTCATGTTCATAGCACAGTTTCTTTTATTATTATTTTTTTCTTCCTGGTTTGTAGTCATTGGTAGGCGAACAATGCCAGATACTGGTTCTTGTGTCCACAATATACCAGGGTTCTGATTCATAGTCTAAAAATCTAATAATTCAGACATTTTCACTTTTGCTCAATTCGTAAGACCAGGTGCCCACGCGGACTGGATCGGGTCCTTTCGGGTCGATCGCCTGACTCGTCACCTGAAAATAAACGCTGTTTGTTTTTTAGGCAACGATTTGGGCAATCAATTTGTGCCACGACAGCCTCTTTGCGCCCTCAATGACTCGACCCGACCTGATCGTGCCAATGGGCACCCAGTATTAGGTTAACTCAAGTAATCACTGTCTTCTTAAAGTTTTCTCAAAGCAACCAAAAATGATCAAGGCAACTGTGTTATGACCATGACATTATGTTTATTTTGATGTGATGTTGTCTTGCGTTAGTTTGTACCACACAGTCTGTATTCTCCTGGGCCTTTGGAGCAGGTGTCGACTTAAGATTACAGGCCCCGTGCACCTGTGCTCCCTTGGGTTGACTGCTAGATTTGCACCATCTTTCTTTGAGGCGTGCTTTTTGTGTGCAAAAGGGTAGTAGGGTAAATTCAGCGTGAGCTTGGTTCTGTAAGGTTACTGAAAAAATAAAGTCCAGATTTAGTGTAGAACAGTTGTACTGGGCTTGCTATCAGTGGAGGCTTCTATTCCATCCCAGTTTGGTGACTAATTTACTGTACAAAAGGGTGTGTTACCTGAATATAGGAATTCATCATTCATGTGTACAGACATTTAGGTGGGAGAAACCTGTGTTTGCCTGAAATAAGTTTACATCAAGCTGGTTTTTTAGAGATATGCAAAGTCGTCCTGGAAAAGTATTTGTTTGCTTGATGTCATTTGTATGAACAGTAGTGTTTATTTATGGTGATGTTGGCACAACTTCACAACAAAGTACATTTTTTTTAAAGTGATGATAATAGATACTGTTTGTTTTGAATGGGATGATAAAAATAGGGTTTGTTTTTAGAGAGTTGATTAGTGCCATTTGTTTTGAAAGTGATGATAGGTACCATCTCTTTTGAAAGTGATGATATTTGACTGAAAAATGGCTTTTAGCTCAAAACTCAAATTTAGGAGTGATGTTTTTTTTCAGTCTCAGCATTCTATTCGGAGAACTACAACAAGCGCATCTCCCTTGATGGCTACATCTGGACCAAGTCTAAGTTTTTGGGCCTGTCAATTGGTGTGCACATGATTGGTCAGTGTGTGCTGTCTGTGCTGGACTATGATGAGGAGTATACCTTGTCCTTCCCCAGTGGATACGGCAGGTGAGCCTATGGGCTTTTGGAGGTACTAGAGCAGAGAGGTTAATTACTCTTTGAACCTGGAGGAGGATTGGGTAACAGGTTAAGAACTTATTTCTTAATTTCAAATAAGATCAGTAAACCGGGGCAAGGCTTCTTATTTCTTGGCATTAGGTGTGATTGGCAGACCAGTGTGTGGATATTTTTTGTCTGCATCAGGTAACGGTAAACTTTCCAGAGCATATTTTTTGGTGTCAGGTAGACAGGCTTGGAGCTTTACTTCTTGGTGTCAGGAGAGATCCATGAACTGGTTGTGCTGCTTATTTCTCTGTTTCTTATGAGATCAGTAAACTTGCATATAGAGCTTAATTTATGGTATCAGATGACATGTTGATTAGTGAACCAGCCCTGAAGTTATTTCTTGGTATTAGATGAGATCAGTAAACGGGGCCAGGGCGTATTTTATGGTGTGAGATAAAATTGGTAGACCAACACCCGGTTTATTTCTTGATATTGGGTAAGATCCGTAAACTGGACCATGGCTTATTTCCTGTTACTGGGTATGTTCCGTAAATTTGAAAAGTTTATCTCCTGGTATCAGGTTTGATCGATAAACAGGTCCCAGGGCTTTTATGATGGTATCACTGATAGTATCAGGTTAGATAGGTAGACTTGCCCAGAGCTTATTTCTTGGAATCAGTTAGGATTGGAAACCTGTTCCAACGGCTTATGTGGTCGCTTTAAAGTACAAGGGGGCTATCCCCCAAAATGTTGTTTTGAGAAAATCGAAGGTAAAGGTTTTGGACTCTTGTTCAGTTTCTTTAAAAGACGAGGAGAGTTTTCTCTATAACCAAACAAATGTACGCACCAATGAAACAAAACTTCTCCTATAGGTATGGCAATGCCCGCTTTTTGTGTAGGTCAAGATTTTTGGAAACCCCCGAAATCCGGGTTAGCCCACTTATCCTTCAAAGCGACCATATATCAGTATCCTGTAAGGCCTGTGCACCAGTGGCAAACCACATTTGGGTAGTGCGGGGATGGAGATTTGAAGAATGTCGAGGTCCAAAGTTTAAACGGGTATAGTCCTCCATCAGATTTCCCTTGTTTGGAAAAACGGTCCTGTCAGAAGCTCTGGGGTATTTTTTTTTTTTTTCTTCATTTTTGAAGGAGACAGCAGGAGGTCTCAGGACTACAAAGTTTATTTTCATGACACTGATGCTGCCCTGAAATCAAACTGCCCTACTTTTCAAGCCTAAATCATCCACCCAAAAACTGCATGTCTGGAGAGAGTGTAGGGTTTAAGAACCCATGTTCACACCATGGACTAGGTACAATTAGTGTACCTCCATATGCCAGTTTTTGATAACTTTTGACTTTTACGCTTGCTTATTTGGTTGTGGGCCAAGTTCTCTTCATGTAAAAGTTTTATTTTCCAGTTCTCTCTTGTGTATGGATGAACTGTTCCTCTTGTAAGTGATGTTTAATGACCAAGTTCTCTTTTGAATGTGAATAAACTGTTCCTGAAATATTCTGTTAGAGTTTCATGCATATTTTCTTTGGATTGTGGATAAACTGCTCCTCATGATAGTCTTTTATGCTCAAGTTCTCTTTAGATTGTGGATAAACTGCTCCTTATGTTAGTCTTTTATGCTCAAGTTCTCTTTAGATTGTGGATAAACTGCTCCTCATGATAGTCTTTTTTGCTCAAGTTCTCTTTGATTGTGGATAAACTGCTCCTCATGATAGTCTTTTATGCTCAAGTTCTCTTTAGATTGTGGATAAACTGCTCCTCATGTTAAAGTCTTTTATGCTCAAGTTCTCTTTAATTGTGGATAAACTGCTCCTCATGTTAGTCTTAAACTGCTCATACTTTTACTCTTTATCGCCGGAGGGAGTTTTCCCACCATTCCGCCGTAGCCTTCTTTTGGTACGAAATCTGAGAGTGACAAACACAGACCTGCCACTCATTCCAATTTAATTGGGATATCCCGATTTTTTTGCCTCAAATCTCAAGCATCCCGATTTCAATCGCATGTATCCCGAATTTGTTTGTTCTGCCTGTTGCGCCAGATTTTTCCAAAAAACTTACTTTGCCTTCTTCTTTCGCGGGAAGCACTTGTTGAACTTTTTGCCTACAGGAACTCGGAGCATTATTTTCCTAATTATATAGTAGTTAACTTGCCCCAAGTTGTGTTGAATCTTTGCCCACTTGTGTAATTTCGACTATAATCGAAGTAGTATCGGTTTGGCATACCGACTTGGGATACTCTCAAGATCTACTTTCGCTTTTGGCTTTTGTTACCACTAAGAATTCTCTGATGATGGACTGATAACTGTTACAATTGCGACATACAAATAAATGATATTATTCATGGTTTTGCTGTTGCTTTCGAACAAGTTTCGTCTAAGGTCTACTTTGTCAGGCTCGCCATCAAGACCCATCAGTAGAACTGTTTCAGTCACACGTTTGCATCATATGACATGATTTAGGTGTGTGAGTTCCGCGTGTGTCGGGGACCGTCCGTTGACGGGGTCAACTTAAGGTTTGCTTGATGTTTCAGGATTTTGAAAAAGCAACATTTGATTAAATATACACACACACACACAAACTCACAAAACACACTGAGGGTAGTCAGCGTGGTGACTTGTCGTTGATGCCAATTTTTTCCCCAGATCCTGGTATTTTCCCCCTGAGATCCATAGAGTGGGGCGTCTGCATACATGTCACTCAATTGGTTATTTAGTTTGATAGTTCTTCGTCTTATGAAATAGTGCCTGATAAGAGAGACCTGTTTTCGGCAGTCGCCGAAAATAACTATAATGCTGGTTCCGACTGCAAGCTGCAAGAGGCGGCTTGTCCGAGACGAGGAGTTAAAAATGCTGTCAAATTGTCTTTTAATTGTGAATAAACTACACCTCAGGTCCATCTTGACGGTGCCTTGGGTGGAACTGGGAGGCAAGATCAACATCAATTGTGCAAAGTCAGGCTACTCTTCCTTAGTGGAATTCCAAACCAAGGTACGCAACATTTGTGTCATCTCTTTTTGTTTTATTTGGCTTTCACAAAGCTGCTTTGTCGTTTTGAAATAAATTGCAACTCAGCCATCTTTTTGTGAAGGTTTTCTTTCATTGTCTTTATACCAATTTCATCTCTATTGCTTTTCCATCAACTGTGTGCTATTGTAAATGACTATCTGGGTACCCGTTCGATGAACGGACTCAAAAGAATCGATTGTCATGTCATTGTGGAACCAGTGTTCACTGCTTGTGAACGGAAGCCTCACTTGTTTACAATGACGTCTTAAAAGACAGGCTTTCCCAAGATTAGATCTAAACGAAACTAATGAAAAACTGAAAATTAAACTACAATGACTTCAGACTCCTCAATATAACTGTGCACCCTTTATATGATTCTGGACCACCGTTAATTTTTTCAACTAAAGTGGTTCTAAAGTTTTAGGCGACCAAAGTGACGAACTTTCACAAATATGATATAGATATGAGCATGAGACACTATTTCGTTATCATAATTTGTAAGATGCCCTGTTGCAAAAAGAGCGTATTGATCAATCTTGTTGATTTTTCACTTTGCTTGTGAGGGGAATTAGAATAAGCGAGGAAATGATCAGTACAGATTTTGGCTTCTGTTCATTTATGTGTTCTAAACCATGCAGTTGTGAATATTCACAATGAAGTGGTTACTGTTTACAGTGCGCATTCTACAGGATATGTAATATAGGTTCTGAGAAAAGCCTTAACTGATAGGTAAGCCTGTTCCAAATAAAGACGTTTGCGTGCAGAATCATTTCCAATCATCAGTGAATCATATACTTGCTACCCCGCTAACAAACTGTGCTGTTTATTTTTTCTTTCAGCCTTTTTACGGCAGCAGAAAGCATCGGGTGGTTGCAAATATATTTGAGCCAAATGAGAAGAAATCTTTTGTGACCATTGAAGGAGAGTGGAATGGTGTGATGTATGCCAAGTGGGCCTCGGGGGTGAGTAACCTTTCACTAACAGCGAGTTGTGGTAGAGGCCTTGTGCAGATGTGGCGCGGTACTTCTCTTATGTCTTAACTTTTTTTTTTTTAATTTGATGCATGGATTTTCTGCGTGAACATTTTGGAGGGAGGGGTAGCAGGTAGACTTTACTTCTTTACCGTCCCTCAGCTCTTTCTGTTTGTCTGTCTTACTTTTTTCTGTCACTAAATGACCCCTTATTGTGTCGATGTGCTTTTCTTTACTCAAAGAAACAAATGAAAGAGGGGAAGTGCAGAAGTTACATTCATCAGTTCTGCATCACAAAAGTTTACTCTTTTTCTTAAAGGATTTCTTGAATATGTATTAAAAATTGTTTAAAATGAACTTTGTTGAAAATGCAGGCCCTAAGACAAAACTTCTCTGTCTTATTTTGGGTGCCAGGAGCGTGTACTGTTCAACATTTCATCATTAGATAAACAATGGAAACTGATGTGTTGGATCTGAGTTGTTTCCCTTGCAATCCGCTTAAGAGCCCACTTTATTATTTTGTCACCACATGACTGAACGAGGCACTGCAGTATTTTTCACATGCAGCTTATTTATCTTTTAGCTGCTTTGTCAACCTGTGTGAGGATGGTTGGCAGGAACCACTATTAAGTGTTTCTTCTGCTCTTTCCCTCTGTTGTTCATGTCTGTCTGTGTCTGTGCCTCTTACTCTTTTCCTGCACTACATAACTATTATTGTGTGGTTGTACTTTTTTCTTTACCAAAAAATCAGCCTTTGATGTCATAAGAGCTTTTTCTTTTAAATTCTCATCCCTGTTAGAAAAATGAAGTGTTTGTGGACACCAAGACTCAGCCCATCATCAAGAAGATTGTGAAGCCGCCGGAGCAGCAGGATGAGTTCGAGTCTAGAAAGTAAGAATTTGTTTTGGTTAATTTAAAGTCAATTATAAACACTTCGAGTCTTGAAAAGTAAGATTTTTTTTTTCTGAGATTGAAGTCAAATACACGCACACACTCACAAGCACGCACACACGCACACACACACAGGTGTTTCCGGTTCCTGTAAGACTTTGCTGCAATGCTCTATGACCACCACTTGACCCTTTTACCTTTGTTTCTCCCTCCTTTTCCTTCACTGGCTTAGCAGATGGTTGGAAGGCACCAGTGCTTGCTTCTTACTTCTCTTCTTTATCTCTGTTGTTTCTGGCTGTTTGTCTTGTTTGTCCCCTGCACTAAATGGCTGTTGCCAAGTCAGTGCATTTCTCTTTTGGAGAACTCAAATCTCTTTCATTTGTGGGTGGTTAGAGGGTGCTCTGGTGTGGTTTGCTCCTTCTTTCCTATAAAAAATCTATCTTCTCTATCTCCCCCCCCCCTTTTCGTGTTTGTTACGCTCTTGTAACACTTCTAATCTTCGGCACTTATATGACCTTCATGTGTTGCAAGCGTTGTAAAACTTTTATTAAAACTAAAACTAAATCTCTTTCATTTCTTAAATTTATGTGTCTCTGTTCCAGCAGAATTTGCGATGTAATGGTTATCAAGCCTTCTCTAGGGTAGTTGATGGGTGATCTGGTGTGGCCTGCTCCTTGTTTCCTATCAAACATCAATCGTCTTCGTCTCTCCTCCTCCTTTTTTGTATTTGTTACCCTCCTGTAACGCAACACCACTATACTCCAGCACTTATATGAGCTAATTCATTTTGTGTTGAAAGTGCCGCAAAACTCTTGCTAAAAGTAGCAATGCCAATGAAAATTTAAATTTTCACTTTTACCCCCTTTTTTTTGGTACCTAAGAAAGAATTTTCAATTCTAAGAATTATGCTTCTTGAATTTTGAGAATCGGTTCATAAATTTAAAAAGTTATGGGATTGTAAAGGTCGGCAAAATATGGATGACCCGCATATAGGAAAATACTCCTAAAAAGTGGACCACGCAGTAGCAGATTCTGTAAGAAAATCGACGATATCTCGGAAACTAATCGGAGTGTTCGAGAGAAACTTGGCTACCTGATGTGTTTTTGAGTGTAGAAATCATTTCTGCAGTCAGATTTACTACCAATTTCATAGTTATTTTGTTATAATTAAAATTGTGGTGTACATATTACGATTTTGCGAAAAAGGGGTGTCGGGATGAGTCCATTTTATTTATAGCATCGTATCACAACATGGGATCTTTAAGAATATATGTCGGCAGCGTGACCAAATAATTGCAAAGCTTTTTATGATGACTTTAGACCATGCCAACCGTAAAACATAAGTTAATTCAATCTAGCATGCCGTACAATTAAAAATTCTTTTTCCCCGTTGAGACGCGAACACCCCGAGACGAGATAACCTCGCCTCGGAATACCCCCATAGCGATGTTACAGGGGAATAGAGAGAAAAACAACCGGATGCGCGCGCGCGCCATTGCCCTATTTCAAGTGACCAATGAACGGGCCCGGAATAGTCATGCGGGGATTTGTAGGTCGCATACATTTGCCACGAGAGTGAGGGGAAAATGGCCGGTCTCCGTGCGAAGCCGCTTTGGATAGGGGGGTAGTCGTGCATTTATGATCGGGTCTAAACAACTACTTGACACAAAACGTTCAAATTTGAGCACACTATAGAGGATAGATAGATCTATTACCATCTCAGCGTCGAAATTCAAACTCCTTATAGTTTTCGGTGTACACGATACGAAAGTGTTCCCGACACCAAAAGTATAGGTTATTTTATGTGTACGAACTTCAACGTCCACATATTATTAGTTTGCCCTATTTTCTGATTGGTTGCCGAGTTTCATTCGGATTGGTTCGGAAATAGAGCAGACCGAGGTTGACAAAGTTAATCACCTACGCTTCGGCCGGGTCCGCAAAATCGCCCGTAAATGGGGACCAAATTTTCGCCTCGCGGGAAAGCCCGATTGGCATTGCTACTAAAAGAACAAAATTTTTTGTAAAAAGACTTCTCCATCAGTCAACATCGACATCCTCCTTTTAAACCTGGCTCAAAAAGTAACCTTACTATGCAAAGTCTAGTGTATTTATGTTATGCGACTTAAGAGCTCATTTCTAGTGTCTGCTTTGTTCTTCTGTCAATTTTTCACAGGTCTTAAAGTTGATGTTAATTGGGACATCTTAGTATTGTAGAAGAGGATGACTTGATTTTTGTATTAGGTGGTGGGATGGGGCCACTGATAGGTCCCACTTCTTTCATTCCTCTCAGTTGCTTTGTCTTTCTATCATGCCTTTTCTCTGCTTTAAATGACATTTATTGTGTTGATTTTCTTTTAATTACCCAAGAGCATATGATTTGAGCTTTTATCTTACCTCCATTTTCCAGTTCTCCTTTGAGAAGGTCTTTCAGTATCCTCCATCTTCTGTGTGGAGATGTCATAGCAGAGTCCTTGTATAGAAAAGATCTTAGCCCTCTTTTGGAAAATTTATGCCCAAAAAATTTTTGGGGGAGGGAACAGTGTTCTGAAAGGGTTTTTAATTTACTATGCAACATCTAATTTTAGGAAATCTGTGTTTTATATATTCTGTATGATTTGACAAATATTATGTCTGTTTTTTTAATGACCTTATGGTAGTTATAAATGCTCTGCTTGTTAACCCTTTTGTTGGCACACTGTTCTGTTAGAAAATGACATAGAAATAGGATTCTTATTGTAAATAATAATTGTGTGTCAGATTGTGGAGAAAAGTGACGCTGAACCTGAAGGAGAAGAATGTGGATGCAGCGACCGAAGAGAAACGACGACTGGAACAGAGGCAGCGAGACGAAGCTAAAGAGAGGAAGGAGCAGGGCGCCAAGTGGGAAACCAAGGTACGTGGTGCAAGTCTCCATCTACTGTTTGTAAAATTTGTGCAAAATAGGCAGGTGGAGACCGAAAATATCTTGTTTAAATAAATTGAACAATTGGGTAATGTGAAAATACCAGGATAATGGAAGGTTTTTTTTTAGAAATGGCTGAGCAGAAAAATGAGTGGAAAACCATGGTGCCGAAGGCTGTTTTTGGTACTTATAGAAGAAGAAGAAATAAAAGTGTGTGTTTTTGCTGCAAATACTAATACAACCTGGCACCGGTATGCTTGACCAAAAGCCTGAATACTTGTGGTTTCAAGAGTCCTTACATTTTCATCAGACATGTCAGTCTGAGAAATAAAACCATTATCCAGCCATGGCCATGGTCTTTTAGTGACTACGATTCATCGGTTTGAAATGAATTGCAAAAATTGTGGAGGAGGAGGTGGCTTGTTTCCAAACATTAAAAAGTTGTTAGAACACCTCATGTTTGTTATGGTGGCATTATATCCCTAAATTTGAGCAAGTGTGTGTACGTGCGCGTGTGTGTGTATGGTGTGTGTGTGTGTGTGCACGTGCACATTCGCTGATGCAGAGATAAAGTGTACTTTGTTTTTCAAATGTCTGATGCACAAGTGAGTATTTCAATAATGATTTAGCTCACACATTATAAACACACATGCAAACAGCGTGCGCATGCACCCACCCAAAAGCTGGTGCTGAGCATTCCTAAGTCAAACATCCACCACTTAAATCATCACCATTGCTTCATTTGCTTTCTTCTTTCAGTTTTTCCACGAAGTCGGAGAGCACTGGGTCTATGACAACCCCCTGGTAAAAAGGGTGAAGAAAAAAACGCCGCTGATGAGCAGAAAGGAACCGAAATAATTAAGTTTTTGTTGAACCAGATTTTCATGCTTTTTGTCAGATTATATTCCTCCCGTGCACCCTTATCGTAATTGGTTTGTCTACATCTCCTGGGCTGGAGGTGATCCCCTGTTTAGATGACTGTCTACCCATAGCCTGTTTATTCCTTAGAGGTCATTGACTTGTGATGGGTTCTTTGACTTGGCTCTAGACTAGCTGCCTTAGGCCTGCAGTAGTGAGATGCTTGGTGATGGGCAGCCCCTATATGAAGTGGCCTGGGTTATTTTTGGTGTATGTTGGCTTTGTTTTGTATTGGGGGATTTTGGGTTGGTGTTTCTTTTTGTTATTTATGTTGTTTGGTTTTGGTGTTTGTTGGGGGGGTAAATGTTTTTAGGATTTTTTTTTGTTTTTGTATAGAGATCAGGATGGTTGAAGGTGAGAACTATCTGTCGTTAATATGCGCAGCAGTCCCCGAGTTCAGTATAAGGACTTTGGTGAAGTCGCTCTGCAAAAGAGCAAGTGTATGCCATGCTTAGATCAACTACTTATGCTGGTCCTGAAGATATCGCTGTATTTGATCAAATCTGTAAGTTAACCAACGGTGGCTTCTTCTGTGTTTGGCTGTATGTGGCTATGGAACGGTTTGTTTGTTATGCATGATATCCTTCTCCCTGCTGTTGTGGCTGTGGGTAGCCATTGCTTATGTCCCATAGCAGTTTGTGTTTTATTTATTTTTGTCTTGCAAGTGCTGTGTGATGCTATGCTAATGCTGTTCTTGATACTGTGGCTTGAACTAAGATTCTGTGTGTTTCATTATCGATGATGTATAGATGAGGACAGATTGTACAATGTATAAAAGAAAGAACTTGACAGCTGGTTGTTGAGAAGTGTACCCTCCCATCCTTCTATTTTCTTTTTTTTTATAGTTTTTTTTTTAAAGTATTGAAACTTTCGTTGCACAGGGCCTGAAAGTAATTATTTTCATTATTCATATATGGACAATATTTTATACGAACTTCCCACATTTTTGTCTAGTTCTGAGTCATGAACTATTAAGAATACAGAGGAGTTTGACGTACATTCCAGTACATAGCGACAATTGAAGGGATACTTTGAGAATTTCATCCATAGGTGAGTGGCCATTATCCACAAAAGGGTGGATAGAATATGGCAGGTGAGAATAAAGTGTAAACCTCCCCATATCTGCGACCCCAGATGTTGCCATTAGGTCCAGCTATTCAAAATGGGGGCGATACTTTACTCTTACTTTACACCAGACCGTGGACATGAAATTCTCATGGCCACTGGCTGCTTGAAGTGCACTGCTGATTCCAAGCCTGTTTTTGATAGGGCTACTGCCTATAGTGTGCTTGCTTCAGACTGGTGAAAACATTTTCTTCTTTAAGTTTCCCCAATACGTTTACATTTTGTTTTTCTAATGTTATGTTTTTAAAAAAATAATTCTTATATTATGCCCTCGACCTACATACTGTGATGATTGTTGTCAAATGCCGTTTTAGAGATTATGGAAAAATTGTTTGTCTTGATGAGAATATTTCAAACAGTTCAGTCACTCGTGTATGGCAATGGCCATCCTGTTGTCTTCATTTTTTGTCCTTGTCTGTGAGTGCTTTGGAGAAGAATTTTTAATTTGTGTCGGGGGGAATCAGTGATTCAATTTCATTTTGCTTTTGTCTCTGGATAGCTCGTGTTTCCTTTTCTTTTTTTCATTAATCTTTGAGGCGCGTATAAGAATCTGTTTGTCCTGCCTATTAAGCAGACTCAGCTAGTATTATTATCATTTTTTTGTGTGTAGAATGATTGCTCTAAATCTTTTGATATTCAGCCCTACCGATTTTTCTAATGCTGTGTTGATCAGTGCAGTTTGGAAAAGGTTAATGTGATTTTATGAATTTTTTAAAATGCGAACTGGGTGGCTCCTTGGATGCTTGTGGAAGGTTTTACATCTGTCTTTTTCTTTAAGACTTTGGTCTGTTCTCTCACTCTGCCTTTTTCTTTTAGGACTTTGGTCTGTTCTCTCACTCTGTCTTTTTCTTTAGGACTTTGGTCTGTTCTCTCACTCTGTCTTTTTCTTTAGGACTTTGGTCTGTTCTCTCACTCTGTCTTTTTCTTTTAGGACTTTGGTCTGTTCTCTCACTCTGCCTCTCACTAGTTGGCCAATGTTGTGTTGTGTCAACATGTTTCTTTTTAACACGCACAGACTGACTTCTTTGTGACCGTGTGAAAGAAAAAGAAATGAATTGCGTTTGGGTTTTGTTTTTTGCTTTAATTCTTATTCTGTTCTTCTTTATTTCTTTTTTCCTTCAAATATTCCGTTGCCCTGGCCAGGGAATTATGCCTTCTGCTTTGTAAAATTTCTTGGACTCTAAATTCCATTGACACATGTTTGGAGGTTTGTGATGCCTGTGAATAGAATTACTGCTGATTTTGTGATATTTTCTGCCCTGTGTTTGTTGCTGTAGTAGTTGTACGGATTACGAGGAAACTGTGCATTTGTATCGTAAAGCGTGTGTGTTTGGAGTGTATCTATGACAGTATGAGTCGGTCAACATGGCCTTCTCAATGATACAGTATATTCAGTCCATGTTTCCAAAATCATTTTTGAATAGATTGGAAGCTAGTAGTTGTAAATCCCATAGAGCACACTTTAGAGTGTGGATATATACGCTATATAAATGCAATTATTGTTATTTATTATTTAAGACAATTGTGAAGTTTGACTCTCTCATATCAATAACAACAGAAACAATAAGAGGACATTAGTGTTTTAAGATAGAATCATTAATCATCTGAAAAACTTGGTTTTTAAGAAGAAAAAAAATATTATGATAATGGTATTTGTTGGGGGGTGGGGGGGGGGGGGGGGGTTGTGACAGGTGTTTTTCGCTGTATTTTTTTTCCCAATGACTTGGTATTCCAGTGTCTCTAAATTTTTACCGTACACAGAAGCTCAACATTTCAGCTTTTTGATTAAGACAAAGTGTCATCATCTGTACCTGAGTGTAAAATCTACAATTTGTGATACCATGGTCTGTAAGCTGTGTGGAAAATGATGTTGGATAATCAATCTAGTTATTGCCTTTTATACTAGGGTCTCTAAGCTGTGTAGAAAATGATGTAGTAGTAGTAGTAGTATGAAGTACGGCTGTGGTCAGGCTAGTGGCCTATGTGGGATAAACAATCTAGCTATTGCCTTTTATTGGGTCTGTAAGCTGTGTTGAAAATGAGGTGGGGGAATCGGCTTCCCATCTAGTTCTTTCCCTCTCTAGTGATAGTTAACATCCTTCAACAGCAATCGGATGGTGCTGATAGCTTAATCTGAGCCTTGCTGGAACGTCATACAGATGGCCCAAGTTCCCCCCCCCCACCCCTGCCCTCCTGAATAGTCATTCTTTAGTTCAAAGTGTTTTGGGGAACTTTCAAGGTTTCCACCCTTTCTTCTTGTCCAAGGTTTCCCCCCCCTATTAGGTAATATCCATAAAATTTTGGAATGGCCTTAAACCCACACCATACTACTCATACTATCATGTAGATTAGACTTTTTTGTCTTTCATTGTTGCTGTAATTTATTGTGTTTCTGTATATCAAAGAGTAAGGTGACTTTGTGTCTTTATTGTGGATAGTTGGAGGGTGCCACTGGTAGGTCCTACTTCTTTTCTTTCCCCCCTAATGTTTCTCTCTGTCTTTCTTGCTTTTTCCTGGCACAATATGACTGTTATTGGGTCGATGTGCTTCTCTTTACTCATACAAATAAACTTTCCTTTCAAAATGAAAATGGATCCTGCATGAACTTTAATTATTAATTCAGATGAAAGGCTCCAGGGCAAAATGCACTATCCATTTACATGAGCATCAAAAGTGAGAAAAAGGGAAAACTTATTCCCTGAAAAGAAAAATAGGCCTATGAATGAATTGCTAATTATTGAGAGAAATAGTGAATTTTGAGGGGGAAAAAATTCATTGTCACGACTATTCTTATCATAAGTTTAGGAAATGGGTGGGCTTTTTCAGAAATGCCTAGATTTGGTGTGTGGTGCATTTTGCAACGGAACCCTTCAGATGCTGTCTTTATCCCTGTTCTCCTACCCTTCTCTCTCCCTCATCCTCTTCCCTTAAACATGGGGATGGTACAATTTTAATTCTTTTTTTTTTTAAATTCCGTGTTCCTTCTAGATTGACCCATGTATACTAGATTGACCCATGTATTTTTGTGAAGCAAGCTCAAGAGCTCTGCTTTGTTGGGTTTTTTTGGTTTCCGTAATCAGAATCATTAGCATGTGACCCTCAAAGTATGATTTTATGGCCTGCTCAAAACTGTGCAATATAGTAGTTATGCATTTCTTATGTACTGGGCCATCTCCCGTGAATCACTGAATGTTTGATGCGGGTTTGGCATCACATGTGTAATTATCTTTTATTTTACATGTATGGATTTTTAAAAATCTGTGCGTTCACACATGCCATAATGCCACTGTTTTGTCCTCCAGTTAAGCTAAAGTGTGTGTACTCTCCAGTTGTTGTTTTTTTTACAGAAGACCACTTTTGGTTTGACTTGTTACATTTTATGCCTTTGGCCTCTCAATATGGAGACAAGTCTTGACTCTTGGCAGGTAAATGGAAAGACTTCAGGGTTGAGGGAGTTCTGTCTTTTTTGGAGTCAACCTTGATTTTTCTTCTGTCTCTTCCTTTTTATCATTCTTCAAAGTTTGTTTTTTTACCTCTGCCCTCTCTCTGTGATGGTCTTTGTGTCTTACAGAAACCAAAAACACTCTTCTTGCAGTCATATGCGTAACATTGTCATTGCGGTGTGTTGTACGACGTTGCCATACAAACTGTGTCTTGGTCTTGTGCAGGATGCCTCTGTCCCACGTTTCTGTCACAAACATATGGGATTATGTACACTTTTGCTGTTCTCTGTACAATATTGCTGTTATGTGTACAGTGCGACGTTTCTGTATTATGCATAAATAACATAATAGTGTCTCATTCTGTTAATCTATTGATCATTTCTTATGTTGGGTGTTTGTTTTGGTTTTTACAAGTGTATTGTGCTCTGTCATAGCTTTTGTCGTATGGGGGCGGAGCTGTGCGGGTTTTCTGTAATCTTCAAATTCTCCTCATATGGCTTGTTGCTAAATATGACTGGTCAATATCTTCTTTGGGATTTGTTCTGGAGTTATAGAGTGGTTGACTCTATGCAGATATAAAAATAATTTGTTGTCTTTTTTGTCATATTTTTAAAACTACAAGTTATTTTATTTTTAAAAATTTCATGACGAAGTGAAAAGTTAACTTTTTTGCCTTGTTTTCATATTTTGTTATTTCAGCACCGATATTTGATATGGAAATAATAAATGTCACAGAGTACTTTTGAATTGAAAAAATGAAACCGGAACATTACGCATAATATTATTTTCCCTACCTTTTGCGAAATAGAATCTAAATCATGTTATGATGCCCTTGTATTATCCGCATCCCCTGGGTTAGAGATGATCCCCTGTTTAGATGACTGTCTGCCTTTTCATTGCATTTGTTTTTCAAATTTGCCACTCTCCTGTTAACTTGAGGCAGATGATTGTAATTTAAACTATTTTGATAAATTTTAGTGTTTTCTAGATATTAAAAAAACCAGCCATTAAATGTTAGCTCTAACTTTTTGGCTGACATTTTTCTGAAACGAGTTCCTGAATGGATCTATTGCTTGAGAGACTCGTTGACTGAAAATGATAAATGCTTGCAATTCTTTTTTTAACTGTCAGTCCAAGTAAAGTGTTCAAGAGAGTCGGTTTTGAAAATTTATCCTTGGAGAAGTAGATAATATTTTTGCTCCCAGTTCTTTACATCGTCTGATGGACATGTTGGAGCTTTTGTAATTAATGATGAGTAGATTATCACCCTATTTGGCAACAGTTCATTTTGTGATTTGTGGAACAGTTTCCTTCTGTGAGCACCTAACGCTTTATGGAATCATGTATACGGTCTCAACAGTACATGAAGTTCTCATTGGGGAAAGAGACAATCTTCTATGTTGAGAAAAGTAGGTCAGAAATTGTACCTGATGTGTGGTCGTACTAATCATCTCTTAGAATACTTATATCTTATTGAAATGAGAACTATATATTACAGACTAGTGAAATATTTCTTAACCCCCTATTGTATTTTATCGTTGTGTATGTGTGTGTATGGGGAGGGGGGGGGGTGTTTGTCTGTCTCTGGAGGATGAAATAATATTTCATAATCAAGATGTTATGCTAGACATATCCCTAAAAACAATAATGCAGACAAACCCAGAAAATAAGCCCCCCCACCCCTCCCCCAAAAATCATCCTTTTGTTGTTCCCACTAAGTTCTTATCACCTTCTGTTGCTTGGTGTGATTTGACTCACTGCTCATCGCTTCACAAATAGTCAAATTAGCTTGGGTGTACTTGTTCGTTAGAATAAGCAACTTGATGCATCTCCTGTCAAGTCTTGTCGTCACGTCATGACATTTACTTTCAGTGTTTGTTTCATGCCCTAATATGTTTGTTCCAATTTTTGTCTTGTTATTTTTTCAAATTTTTTTCTTTTTCTACAATTATCATGAACAAAGATATACAGCTTCTTGACTTTTGAGAGGTGGACAACTGAACTGTTGCAATAAAATACCTATCTTTTGTGTAGTGGGTGTGAGTGTTTAGCTTTTGCAGTTGATTTCAACATGTTCTGGTCAAATAGGAACACATGCCAACTGACTGCCGATTTGCTAATTTTCACTTATTGTGGTGGTGGTACATGTATCAAGGCCAAATGTAGGCCCTACTCATTGCTTTCTTTAAAAATGTAGACCACAACGATGGATTGGATGCTAGACTCTAACACACACCAAAGTACTAAATGGCATTTGTCGGAGTCATGCGTCCTGCCATCAATACGGAGTTGTGCACTTAGATGGACCATTGAGTACTTGTACTAACTGTAGGTTTATACACCCCACACCTCCCCCTCCCCCCCCCCCCCCACACCCCTCCGATTGCCCCATTGTTTGCCAGCAAAGAATGTGACTGAAGTTGGGAAGGAATGTGGCTTGCTTCACTCACTCCGTCTTATAAATTCCTTTTTCACCGTTATTGCAGTATCGATCAGTCTCTCCTCTGTGCTTCTTCCTCTTTGTTGTCATGTTTTCCCAACCAAACTCACACCAAAGATTATTCCGTTTGATGATTTACTTCTCCAATTGAGATAGAAAAAAAAGAGAAAAAAACGTCTTCAAAAAAGCTGTTGACAGCTTGTAAATTATAGTGTGTGATACTATTTAGGTGTGTGATGCATCATGTATGCAAAGAGTAGGAGTACAGATTTTTCAGAAAGAACTTTTGTATCAGATATGAAAACAAATGTTTTTAATCGATGCTTTTATCAGGGAGTGAACCATCCTGTCATGTAGACCTACCATCTTTGCTGGCACTCTGATTGGTACCGGTGCTCTGATTCTAGTGATAAAGCCACATGTAATATATGTTACATTTTCTGGTGTGTGTTTGGGATTCGATGAGTGTTGCGAGAAGACAGAAAACTTTTGTCTTAGATTTTATGAACTGTATTTGGAATTTTCCAAGATCTTGCAATACATACGTTCTAGCTAGGGTCTGAATTCATGTGTCATAAAACTCCTCATGAAAGTTCGTCACTTTCATTTTTTTTTTTTTAATGCTCTTCATAAGTTTTTCTGCATTTTTCATTTGGGGTCTCTCGATTATCATGTAAATTGGTAGAAAGAGTAGTGAAATAATTTGCACTCTTGTGGCCTATGGTCCATCACTGCCAGGAGTGGTGCTGTACATGTGTATGCAGATACCGTTGTGTTGTTCGGTACTTTATTAACACCCTTTCCCCTCCCTTCTGACTTGTCTTTGTACCTGACGATGATCACAGCAGGCTCTTTCCTGATCCTGAAAGACATAGCTGCTACCCCACAGTGACCCCAGATCTGTACACTAGGTCAAGCATGTTCAAAAAAAAAAAAAAAAGAAAAAAAAGAAAGACAGACCTGCCTTATACCCTCCCTTCTTCATAGAGCTTCCTGTTCATGTTTTTTTGTTTCCCTGCAAGATACACACGGAGATATCCATGCGTTGTTTAAGTGATTGTACTGACAATAGAAAGATAAGAAGAGTTGTGGCTGGTGGTGGGTTAAGGACTCAGCTCACTTGCTCTGCTGCCTCTGCTGTTTCTACTGTCTGTTTGGCATGTTCTTGTTGCCACAAACCATGATTGGTGATTATTGTGTTTTGCATCTCTTTAATTATTGTTGAATGTAAAGAAAACAGAATGCATGGTAATATCCCAAAAAGCAGCAAATCCTAGTTGTAATCTCAAGCAAAGGTGAAAAGA
Source organism: Aplysia californica (assembly GCF_000002075.1). Classification (NCBI taxonomy): domain Eukaryota; kingdom Metazoa; phylum Mollusca; class Gastropoda; order Aplysiida; family Aplysiidae; genus Aplysia; species Aplysia californica. The sequence goes on along the minus strand of NW_004797409.1, from coordinate 62,674 downwards.
TCAAACAAGTCCAACAGTTTCAATATCTAGAATATATGATAACATCTGATGCCAAATGTTCCACAGAAATGAAAAAGAGAACTACATTGTCTAAGGCTAGTTTCAATAAAATGAGCCCAATCCTGTAAAATAGAAACATCTCAATGAACACCAAAATGAAAGTCCTGAAATGCTATGTTTGGTCAACCCTTCTATAGGCTGTGAATGCTGGACAATCACTAAAGACAGTGAAAATAAAATAGAAGCAACAGAAATGTGGTTTCTTAGGAGACTGCTAAGAGTATCGTGGAAGGAAAAGAAATCAAATGAGGTTGTGCTTGATGAAGCCCACGTGGGACGCTCAATGTTAAAAACAATCAGGAAACGACACATGCAGTTTTTGGGACACCTGAATTATAAGGGTCTTGAACATCTAGCTCTCGCTGGCAAAATAGAGGGCAAGCGAGGCAGGGGTAGGCCCAGAACAACATACTTGGGGAACCTTAACAGGGAAAGATCAGAGGAACGTAGGTTTTTTGAGAGCATCCGAGCAAAGGAATGAATGGAAAACCATGATTGCTGATGTCTGTCGCAGATCTGGCACTGGATGATGATGATGATGATCTCTTTAATAACTAACACAAGTTTTGAAGGCATATAACTATAACATTTCTTTCTATGTGTCTTTTAGGAGGGTTCATGATCTTGTCCGTAATGAAGAGCTTGTATTCAATGCATTAGCATTGTGTATTGTTTTTTCTTTTAGTTTTAGCAACTCTCAAAGTCTGTGGTTATTTGCTGGTTGGACCAAAAAATGTATATATATAAACTGCATATCAGTATCAGTCCTAGGTAAAATGATTGAATAGATTCCTGTACCGTAAGCATTCTTTGTGAGAAGATGGTAAGTTTTTTCCTCTTCCCAGCCAAGTTCGAAGTAAGAGTGCCTACCACAAGCCTGCCACCGGTCTCCCATCAATTTTTTAAACTCATGTACGTCTCTTCTCATTGTTTAAGTTAAGAAATAGTGAGATCATTGTCACTGTCGCTTAAATGAAACGAGCATTTTCTAGTCGCAGTTATTCTAACGTGGTGAAGGGGAGAGCTTTGGGGAATTTTTTTAATACAAAAAGTAAGTATGTGATGACTCTAATGTTTTTGGAACATTTTCATCTGTATGTTTGCAAACTTCTCTTGAATGTAGGGCAGATCCCCTTCCACACTTCAACTTTGACTTTGTTGCCTGAACACTTTTTTTCCAATGTTGGTCCAACCTCCTCTACCTGTCCTGAATATCCATTCCTCTTTTCCTATTCTGGGTTAAAAATGCATGCCATGATGATATAGAATGATTAAAGCATTTTTTTAAAATTTACCTATGTGATATGATTATTGTTTTCAACTAGAGTCTATTAAAGGTTTTTTGAAACTACAGTATATTCAAAAGAAAGCGGATTCATTTCATTCAGTCAGAGTTGCTATCTTTGAATAATGGGAGCTGGGAATGCTGACTGCAATAAAATATTATTTAGGTTGCTTCTAGCCATTTATGTGTTCATATCAAGTTTCATGCTTTTGAATGTTATGGATAAAGTAATCAATAATTCCTTAAAATAGCTTGAAATAAACAGTAAACACTTCACTTTTATAGATGTTTCAAGCTAAAAAAAATCTGGGGGTATGTTGATTTCCTCTTGTCAATACAACTTGATGAAATCAATTTTGGCTTTATTTGATCTTCAAGTTTCTCTTCACATATGGTTTTTTCATGACTTGGTGAAGTGAAGTGCTTGTGTATTTTTTAAGATATGAAAATAAAGGTTAGATTTTATGTCTTTGTCCAATCTTTTCCCTTTCGACTTCCTCGATGTCTTTGATTTTTAACGTTGCCAATGAAGGATTGCTTAGTTCGGAACATGGAATATCTGAACTGTTGATGAGTTACATTCATGCCTTAGCTCCAAGTTTTGGTGCTCATTCGCTTACACTACATTTAATTTGCGAACTCTGAGAGCGGACTTGAAATACTTGAGGTTCTCTTAGTATGATTTCGTATTGCTTCAGCCAGTAGCTGAAGATCCCTCATATATCTTGGAAGTACTAATAATATAGTATGAGGTGCAATAGGATTGGTGTGCACTTCAAAATGTGAAAACTGTACGGCACGCATCCCATTGGCTGGGAACTATTTTCTGTCATGTTTAATTAAAAGCAGGTTCTGACCGTTTCTGTTGTATGTCTTATTGGAAATTTTAAAGACTGGGCTGGAATTATTTCCCTTGTGGCACAGTATAGTATACTTTATGGAAGAGACGAAATCCATACCTTGACCCTCTTCTGTTGTAGGAAGGAAGGGAGAGCCTTGAAATAGCTCCTGCAATATGTTTTTTGAAAAGTGTCATGAAAATATGTTGCAAGCCACATATGTTTTTGTCTTGATATAAGATGTGGGCAGTTTAGTCGGTATGGAGCCTGACTGTTCTGTCTGCAGGAGTACTTTAGAGAGTTGTATCTTTTAAACCCTGAGCGGGCTCCGATGACCAGAAGTCAAAATCTTCAATTTTTGTCATGAACTTGTATACCCACAAATGATAGCTAAGTCTCAAAGGGGCAATCAAATCATTTCAGTACGAAATTTGATCTTGTTAAATTTAATACTCATGAGACTAGTTTTCCCTCCCTCACCCACATTTCTGTCAGCTTTTTATGCTCTTGACAAAGATTTTCAGTAGATGTGATCAAACTATGTACTTTGTACATGTATTTCATGTAGGAATTCTCTTAATGACTAAGGCTAACAATTGCTAGTCTATCGACTTTGAGCACACAACCCCCACCCCCCCACCCCACCCCCGTCAGTTGTCCCAGGGCAAGGTCTCACCCGCAGCCTCAGAGTGTGGTGTGAACTAATTGACTCACTGATCAAGCCTTTTTACCTCAGCCCATTCTTTAATGATCCTTGTAGTTTGGGAAGAAGAGAAGTATGCAACTTGTTGATATTTTCTTCATGCAATGTGACCCTCAAGGCTCAGCCAGCTGGCATTGTCTTGCATTCTTGTTGACATATTTAATGAATATGATTATTATTATTGTTAATATTATTATACTCCTCGGTACCTCTTCCACCTTCGTTCATGTATATGATTCAAGAATGTCTAACGACAATAAAATTCAGACCTACTACTTATTTGTTCAAGTTATAATTTCCTTTCTGAACGGTTTGTCTGGCCTTTAAAAGCAAAAAACGGTGTGTTTACAATTGGAGTGAATTTTATTTTTAAATGTGGAGCAGACCTAGCATGAGTGCTGCTTCACAACGACACCATGACGAGGATTCAGACAATGAATGTGCTTCAGTTAATGTAGGTCTGATTCTAATTCCAAATGAATGTGCTTCAGTTAATGTAGGTCTGATTCTAATTCCATTTTTTTTGTAAATATGTGACATTCAATTTTTTCAATGTGCTGAAAATTTCATAATGATAGGGGTATTTTTGCAGAGATACAGGTATAGTAAGTAGTGATTATGTACCCCATCTGAATCTCAAAGGCTTTGCGCTCTGTGCTGGGTGCTTGGAAATTGTTCTCTCTCTCTTTCCCTTTTGAACTCCTCGTGGAGCTTAGGCTATCAGCAACATTTCTCTAGCAAAGCCTGTCCTGTGCATCCTTTTATTTTTAGCTGTTTCCATGATGTTCCCGTCTTTTCCATTTCCGCTTATACCACTCGACTCCATGTCATCTTTGGTCTTCCTTGGAAATTGTTGCAGCATTGCTTTTTTTGTTTTGGTCAACATCATATCATCGCTGTCACAAGCAATCCACCCAAGTTCAAATTTTGAGAATTATCCATTTTTACATCCTTCCAAAGCTCTGTCAAAGATGCGCCTTTCAACAAAGTGCAGATTACTGCTATGGTCAAGGCTTACGATGTTCTTGCTTTTCATGATTTCTGATAAGAACAACACAATAAAAACTAGTTGTTTTCTTTCTCTGATGAAAAAACTCTCCAAACAGACTTGAATGGATTGCTTGTGACACCGGCGATATGTACTCTAAACAATCAAGCCTTTATACTTAAAAGATCTTGCCTTTGTTGGGAAAGTTTAGTAAGCATTTTATGGCACTTAAACACATTTAGTAATTTAAGTGCCGAAGATTAGGGGTTAAAAAAGAGGAACAAACACAAAAAAGGAGGAGAGATAAAGAAAACAAGACGTTTGATAGGAAGGAGCAAACCACAGCAGCGTAACCACCCACCAACCACCCACTTTGTTGGGAAAGAATCAAAATGCCAAACATTCAAATTTTTATACGACTTTTGTGTGTCTGGTACTTCCTGAAAGGGCCAATTGTTATGGTAAACAAAAGTTCTGTACAACAGATAAATCAGGGATTCAAGTTCTCTCATCCTTCAGCTATCATCTGCATTATTGATTCAGAACCCTCCCCTGAAAAAATATAATCAAAACAAAACAAGGCAGCAGTAATGGAATTACTCGAGAAGTACCCTGGGAAGTGAAAGTACAAGGTTGTGGAAGCTATACATGTAATACTTTTACTTTTAAGCATTGTATTGTATTCTACTTTGCTTGGGCATGTGTACGACCTACATACAAAATAAACACTATATTTAATTGTATACAATGTATTTATTCAAGCAGTTCATGTTTACATTTTGTAGACATGTTACATACAAAAAAGATGTTAATATCAAAATATTTCACAATAGAGGATGTCTCGAGTAAGCAGCAATCAATGAACAGTGAATGAAGTAACAATATAAATGTACATGAGAAGAAACGCCTTACAATCCAATCCATATATGAATATCAGTCACAGCATTCCCGTTTTGTTCAGACATTTATACTCCGGCTCACTTACAGAAATATCATCTTTCAATCTTTAAGTGGAGAAGCAGAATAATAATATACATTTCAGGAGAAAACAAAGATAAAGTAGTACTCTCTGGGCTCCTAAGGAGCACCATTAGGCCTGTCAACTGCAACACTATCAACTTCAACACAACTTTTCACATGAATTTTTACTCACAAATCAATGACCACCTTCTGACATTATCAAAGAAATGGACAGAACATTGGAGACATATATGATTTCTTCTAAAGAAAGCAGTTACAGTGCTGAGAACTGACATTCAAAAACTATTGGCAAGTATTTTTGTCTGATGTGACCTCATACTAAAGAAAAAAACAAAAACCAACATGCGATTGCTTGACTGCTTGAGTCTCTCCGAGTCTGAAGATTAAATCTTTTACTACTTTGAGAGAAGAAAGCATCTTCAGAACCCTTCATCCACTGATAACTAAATATTTTTTTAAAACCTCTATCTTCTGCATGCAAAAATTAGTTTGTGACTGTGAACTGTGAAATTTCTACCCCACCATCGACACAATTTAGATAATTAATTAAAAGGATATGGGCTGCTTTGACCTTCAAATCGTATTCAGCTCTGAATTAAAAAATATCCTTTCTTGAAACACCTGCCAGAGGATAACATTTACCTACTGGATTCCAATATAATTATCTGTAAACATTTTTACCTTCCCAAACTTACAATTTAAATATAATATCTTGGAGGCAGGCTGCTTCCACCCTGCCTATCTAAGCCAACCCAGAGAATGAGAGATACTCAGTCTCAGAACTTCTTCACGAGAGAATCAAACTCCTGTCTTCAGTGAGCAACTGTAAAGAGCCTAATCACTGCACTACATAAGCTGAAAAATACCACATCTGAAGGTTAAAAAAAAAGAGTGCAACCATAAGATCAGTTGTCTGTGTGCTCAAATTTCTGTTTCATCTTAAATTTTACCAAAGATTCCATACATATATTTATATATATATATATTTTATATAATATATGTCCTAACACACACTGATAAATAAAGTGATGTGCAAATTGAGTCCATTTATCTACATGCCTTTATCAACACAAGGTCTGGGCCCCATTTGAAACCTTCCACTTACAATGAAAAACTTGAACACTCAGGGACTTGAAAATACTTTTCCTTGAGGTGAAGCACCAGTCAACCAAGACCTTTTTCAAAGATTGTGACAAGTCACAACGAGTGGAAATTCAACAGAACATTTACTCCCACCTAAAACAAGTAAGCTTACTAAAAATGTGTCTTACCTGAAGTTGCCTTTTCCCCCAAACATATAGTACACTTACAAAAAATTGCGATCAAGAACAGAACTTTGAACTAGTGGGGGAAAAAAAACATCATTGCCACAGCAGAGGTTACAGAATCAGCAACAGCACTGTGAGAAGATTTGTTTGAGTAAAGAGATGCACATCGACACAAAAGCTGTCATTTTGTGCAGGAAGACAGTAAAACAGAAACAACAGGGGGGAAAGAGAAGAAGTAGGACATATCAGTGGTGCCCTCCAATCATCTGTACGCTGAGAAGACATTTATTTCAGAAACACTAAAAGCTGCACACTTTACAGTTTACTGTAACCTCACACAGTTTGAGAGATTGAGTAAAGAGAAGGACATCAACAAAATAACTTTCATTTAGGGCAAGGAGGAAGCAAGACAGAAAAAAACCAGAAAGACAAGAGAAGTAGGACCTATCAGAAGCGCCCTCCAAACATTCACGCCTCACACTGTATTACCCAAAAAGATGGAGACAAACTCTAACTAGACTGGGGCTTTTTTTTTTCCTTATTAGAGTAAAGAGAAGCACATCAAAACAATGACGATCATTTCAAAACAGAAACAAAAAGCAAAGCAGGCTGACAAGAGCAATAGAGGTAAGGAATAGAAGTAGAACCCACTAGTGACACCTTCCAAACACCCGTTTCTTGGCCTACTACCTTGTGAGAACTCAAAGACAGACAACTACTAAATGTGTTGCTGCTGCCACAAACAAAACGAGTAGATTCTAACAGTGCTTTACTGGGCGAACTGTGATGAACTGAAGTTACTCATTTTTCTTGCTTCAGCAATGATGTATATATAGGAGTAACCCTTGCCATGGGATCTCAGCAAAATGTTCGACAATATCAACAGTCAGGTATCATCACTACACCAACGCGAGACAGTCAGAGAGACAGCACAAACATGAAAATCGTTGACTGCGTCTCTTGTGATTTTAGAACCACATGTTCCAGTCCAGAACAAACGAGATAAAGAAATCATTCAACAGCAGGAGAGACAGTGAGGAAATGGCAGACTCTTGGTGAATACAATGTACTTACTCGTACAGAAAATATTTACAAATGTAAATCAAAATCTACAGTGGTCTGTCATACCGTGCTGCTTCTTCTTTTTAAAGTTCCCATCTTTTAAAATGCAAGAGTAGAGATGCTAGAGTTAAAACCTAATGCCTGATTTATGAAACCATACAATTCATCATAAGAAATAAAAACCTACAAGCTCTCTCTCTCACTTATGTACACTTGCTTGACATCGTGAGGAAAGCAAACATCATGACAATAAAAATATTTGAAAGAAAAAACGTTACTCATGGCATTCTGGCGAGAAGACTTTTCAATTGCATGAAAGGGTGTCAGTGCACACTGTTACTGTTTCACTTTCACCAGTCAAGACATCTTTTTCTAAAAAGTGAAAGCTAGAGTACTTTTAAAACAAGAATCGAGTTCTGCAACTAGAATCTCCCTAAAAAGACACTTAAATCACTCAGAAACAAAGGACACTTGTCTGAAAAAAATATTTAAAAATTATAAAAACCTTCACTAGAGAGCAAGACAAACTACCTGCACAAAGTGGCAACAACCGAGACAAATTGTAAACCACATATCTTGAATTATTTTCTCAGCACAGTTACAAGATTTTCCACTTAAACCAAACACATACAGGTAAAGCGTATACAACTATCGACTGATACATTATCACGAGGCTTAAAGTCCAAATCTGTAATGTCCCTCTAGTGAAACGGTATCACTTCATTATAAGGCAAATGGTACAACAACGCCAAGGCAGAAACCTTACAAAAACAATGATGTCCAATACATTTCATTCTTAACTTGGTCTACTCCCTCTTTTTTTTAAGATAGAGCAGAAAAGAAAAAAAAAAGAAAGAAAGAAACACTCCTTAAGTTTTAGTACATCAAAAGATAGGCCCCTACTAATCTAAATGGACCCTTGATTTTTTTTCTCCTTAAAAACGTACAGTTCTAAATTTCAAAGGGAGACCCAACACACGTGTAACATTCACACCGGACAAGGTGGGTGGGGGTTAAGAAATGCAGATAGCCCTGGAGCCCTACTAAAGCATGCCTCTTTACACCAACTGTCACTGAAACCCCACATGGCTATACAGAGAGCTTTTCGGCCACAAGAAAGCAGTAGAGCAATACGAAGAGGATTTGCTCACAGTCATACTCAGGCGTTGGCATTGCACATGATTGTCTGTGTTTACTTAAGACTTCAAGTTCTTAAAGGGGAAAAAAATTAATTAAGTATCCTAAGCTTGCTGCAAATAAAATCATTGAGCTTAGAATAATTTTGGAATTGAAAAAAGGAAAGATGTTACTTCATCAATAAAATAACTGACAGGAAAAAGTCTCTTTACTTGTTGAATATCTGACAGCAAAGGTTTTTCTTGTAGGATAATTGACTGGAAAACATCCCTTTTTTTAAAGAATATCACATCCCCAAAAAATGGCCTCCTTTTTTATATATATAGAAAACTTGACTGGAACAGGTCCCTTTCCTTGTATAAAAACTGACAAGAAAAGGTCTCTTTCCTAGTATAATTACTGACAGGAAGAGGTCCGTTTACTTGTAGAATAACTGGCTGAATAAGGATCCCTTCCCTTATAAAATAGACATAAAAAAGGTCTCTTCACTTGTAGGACAAGTGACAGGAAAAGGGTGCCTTTACTTGTAAAACAACTGACCAGTACGTGGAAAGAAGAAGAACATCAGTAGGAGACATAGCATCACATTGACTTTGAGAAAGCTCCTAGGTCTAACTGGGAGCCACAGTTGTGGCCAAAGCATGAACACAGGGGTTGGAATGACTGGGAAGTGCAAAGCTCTTGCAAAATGGATACGGAGAAGTGCCATCAGATCTCACTCCCTTTATACTAAAGAACAGAGACAGGAGGTTGAAAGGTATTTTAAAATTTAGAATTTGCATTAAAGAAAGGGAAAAAAAACATGACAAAAGCAAACCATAAAAATCACAGGTATAAAAGGAATCGTCATTATTAATACATCATTAACAAGTAAGAGAAATTTCCCCTTTTTTCTTTCTACGTAATATGCCATTGTTATATATATACATCATTAGCATAAACTGCTGAATGTAATTTTGCTTTAAAAAAAAATACAAAAAAGATTTAAAAATAAATTAAACCCACTTGTATGTAAAGAACAAAATCGTCACAAGAATTCCCTTGAATAAAACAAAACAGATTTCTTTTAGTATAGACCAAGAACAAATATTTTTCATATATATACATACACAGTATATATAGGCGTGTGTGCTTACTTATCTAATACCTCTCAATCTGAGTACGTAGCTGTTTGAGCTAATGCAAAATTCGAAGAAAAAAAAAAATTACAAATAATTTCATGAAAAGCAGGGAATAATGGGAATGGTATTTCTCACTTGGAATGTGAATGTTCTGTCTAAATTCAACCTGATCAAAATATAAATCAAATATGAGAAAGAAGCAAAACTGCCCAATTTACAGTTTTCACCCAATGAAGAGGAATCAAGAAGTTACACAAAAACTGAGCAAGAAAAGAACAATAAAACACATACATTGAAAACATATCATTGGCAAGCTGTTCAAGTGTTTAAGCCCAGAAAGCTACATGCATTTTAGGAGAGAGATAAAAAAACTCATTAAAAAAAATATAGTGACACTTCAAAACCAGAACCAGAAGAGATGTATCTATATATGTTTGCATAAATGAACCTGCGACAAGGTTTTATTCTTTAACCCTATCTGTACGCCCTGGGGTCATTTTGTACCCCCAAGGTTGTATTCTACACATTTTAGAATACTTCTAGTACGAAAATCTCTTTGTAGAAACTTTCGGTATTTCTCAAAAAATCATTTTGACAGACTGTTATCCAAAGCGTGCAGATCGGATAACGAGTAACTTCCTCTTTGGAAAGAGGTGGCAGAGTTCCCCAGGTCGTATGGATACGATAGTAAAACATGACGTACAGATAGGGTTAATGGGGCATGTAGCCAAGAGGGGAGGGCCCAGAGCAGCCTAGTTGGAGAACCTAAACAGATGGGTGACGGGGAAAGATCAGGGTAACATAGCTTATTTAAAAGCATCTGAGCAAAGGAATGAATGGAGAACCATGATCATTGAAGTCTGTCACAGACCTGGCACTAGATAATGATGATGATTTTACTGAAAAATGTTGATCAAAGGCATAAAAATGTGAATTTTCTCAGTTTTCAAGGACACTCAAGCTTTGGAAATCACCAGATTTGGCAACGATTTTATTGCTAATTTTATCTCTGATATCAGGCGACCCCCATCTGTTTCAATTACAAATTTTATATCTCTACTTCTGGTCAAGATAGATGGGTGTTTTTATTTTTTTCATCAAACGCAAGACAAATGAACAGAACAAGCGTCAAGATTATACCCTTAACTCAACAAGCCCGAAAATTAATGGGCGCCTTATTTCGTCACGTCACGACACATATTTGGGGGTGAGAACATTTGAACAGCTTGGGGACCATATGGATGTTGACACAAAAAGCCAATACCCAATTTTCATCACTATTACCGGGTAAACGAGAAAATGTGAAAAGCAAGTTACCATTAAGTACCCAACAACCCCCCCCTTTAATCCCCAAAACGAAAACAACCCCCAGAATACACCAAAAGAAAAACAGCCAGAAAAATCAACATTGTAAATAGCTCAAAGCATGGGGGACCTTTTGCCTTTGATCTATGCCAAAGGTATTAATCCAGTTATATATAGATCTGGTTAGAAAAGACCAATTTTCTGAGACATTCTTCAACTTTCAAACTGCCTGCTTCACACAGAAAAGGGAAAACTTGATAGGTCAGAGAAGTGAATCTGGACACGGCTAAAGATTGAACTCCTAGCCAGCTGCATTCAATTCTCGTATAGAAATTCCACCAAGATCTACAAGAATATAACAAGCCTGACTGCACAAATATTGTGTAGATTCTTATGGCAGTGTTTTGGTAAAAATATCTATCGGCAATTACTTAAACTAGGTCACCATCAAAGTCTGGGGAAATTGCAGTTATGCTATAAATTTCCCCAGTAATCATCATAAAAAAATGAGTAAGACAAGCATGTAAGGAAAAATGATATGGCCAATTTGAATAAATCTAGATTGTGTGTATGAGTGCATGGGCACATGCATGCGTCGGCATGTGTGTGTGTGCGCGCGTGCAAGTATATGTGTGCATGCATGCATGCTTGGGCATGTGTGAGTGTGTTCCCAAACGCACATAAATGTACATGTCCAGGTCTGTGTTTGTGTGTGTGCGTGTGTGGGGTTGGGGGGGTGGGGGGATGTCGATGGGAACAGAGAGAGGAAAGAAGGACCTGTAAGAGAGGCAGCATATAATTGTTATAAAAAAGAAAAAAAAAGAAACAGTATTAAATCTTGCCTTAAAAGTGAGAAGGGAAGCTAAACAATATACCAGCATTATATCAACAAACATCATGAAGCAGTAAAACCTGTCAAACAACGCAGTCTCAGGTTCTGAGTGAGGAAGGGTCAAGCATCCACAAAAATCATCTCAGAGCACAGCCCACTTCCCACAAACATACAGCACTCTCTATATAAAAACTCCTTCATGAAAACTTAGTCAATGTACATATATACTGGGTATCAATCAAATTACACTTTTCTTTGGGAACATGTGAACTCTTATTTTTGATGTCGATTCAGCTCAGCAGAGACACGTGCCTCTTCAATACTGGCTTTTTGAGGTGATTATGATGAGAGAAACATTTTTTAAATCTTTGATTCAAGACAAAACCATATTTACATTGCGAAAGATTGGTGATTTTGAACTACAAGATCCTTCACCCAGTGCAAAAGAATGATGGTGGCGGGTGTGTGAGTGTGTGTGTGTGTGGGGGGAGGGGGGGGGGGGACAAAAAATATTTTAAATCTGGAATTTCAAAATATTCCCCCATCTGAGAAGGAAATACAGGTACACGGTCACGTAAAACAACACATAAACCATGCTGGCCAATCTGTTATTTTCATGAAGCGTAAAACGAGACTGGGGGGGAGCACCTTAAGGCATTAGAATAATCACAACAACGTAGCGGGCAGGTGAGTGAAGGGGGGCAGTCAACTTTCATACCTTTGGCAAAAACGGTGAATAGAATGTAAAATGAAAAACAAAAAAGCCGTTAATGAGTATGCAGAAAAACAAAATCTAGTTGAGGGTAATTTAGAAAACTCTAGCTTCTTTAATGCCCCCACACATCATCTCTATCACGTTTATAAACATGGCATAGATCATAAGAAAACACAGAATAGTACTCAGTGTTTTTTTGGTGCTGTCCAAGACATCTTCTGTCCAAGACATCTTTGACAAAAACAATTGAACTCGGAGCAGCTTTCTAGAGCCCTCTCGAAAATAAGTCAAAACTATCATTTCTAGTGAGATTGGGCTGTCCGACCACTTAACTCTGTCTCAGCTCTTTTGGTACCTTGAACTATTGGCAAATCGTGCAGGTGTTACAAGGGGCACCAATTTAACAGCTCACTGCTCAAAAATAGTTACGTCTTGACCACAGCAGGTCTCAAGGATGGTCAGAGATAAGCAGAGACCAACAGGTGGACACAAGTGGACATTGTGACATCACTCCTGATCCATGTACTCCTGGACTATTTGGTACAAGAACTTGTATTGCTCCTGCAGAGAAAAAAAAGAAATAAAACAGATGAATTCATTTCATACAAATAAAAATCGAAGTCCAATAGAATTAAAAAGTAACAGAGTCAATCTGATGTGCACGATTTTATATAATTGCATGCATAAAAATAAGAATCGTGTATCACCTCTTATGGTCAGAACTGACTTAATGCTATCATGGAATAAAGCTGTCTTATTTGAATAAAAGACCACCTCATAAATGGTTATTTTGAAAGATTTTCTTTTATTTGGAGCTGAAATTCAATTTACAATGCTAATTTTTCGTAAAGCCAAAAAATTCCATTTTCCTCAAATCTCACAAGGATGATTCACGTATAATTGAGAACTTACTGAATTAAAAAATGCCTCATCCCACTTTTTAAAAACTCAGCATTTTTGAGTAAAGAAGTGCACTGCATGCCCTTGAAATTTAGTAACACTTACCAAAAAAAAAATATTAATAAATGAAACATATTATCACCCCTTCCCCCTTTCAAAAATATCCTTACTTGGGGGGGGAAAAACCCTGTGAGCACCCATCCCAAAACTACAGTATTAAACATCTGATTCTTGTATTCATGTTTGCATTCCTAATTTTATTGTTTTGTTTTAGTACGCTTTTCACGGCACTTGCAACACAATTAGTTCATATAAGTGCCAAAGATTAGAGCTGTTACAAGAGAGTAACAAACACAAAAAAGGAGGAAGAGAGATGAGGACGGTAGATATTTGATGGGAGAGAAGAGGCAAACCACAACAGAGTACCGTACCAGCCAACCAACCGCCAATGTTATTTCGAGTGCATTGTGTGCTTCCTCAAAATAAAAAAAAAAGGACTTATCCAAATATCATTCATTACAGTCATTCTCCAACCATATACTCACAATGTTTTCGATGAACTGTGGCCGGTTGATCCTAATCTGTTTGACCGTCTGGTAGACGTCCACTTCGTAGTCCAGGTCCAAACGCTCCAGCAGGAGGCTCATGGCCACAAACACTCCGCTCTTGCTGGCCCCATTCCTGCACACACACAGAGGTTTTAGTAGCTTTAGTAAGAGTTTTACGGCACTTGCAACACACATAGTCGGTGGTCAAGTGGTCAGGCTCTCAGACTCACAACCATAAGGTCATGGGTTCGAATCCCATTAAGGGGCCGACGTTGAGTCCATGGGAAAGGCACTTTAAAAGAATTTTCTTCACTTCATCCATATATGTGTTACGACGCGGTGGAATCATGCGCTCTTCAGTTTTTGGGCATGTGGAGTTATTGGTATCATCTGAAAGATTATTCATTTGCCTTGCTTTGGAGGGAAAAAATGCTCAACTATTTTGAATAGAAGTCAAGATATTTGAGATTGAAGGAGGTCGGGTCGCTTGGTTTCAGAGGAAAAATTAGCGGGAAAATGACCACCAAAGTTCGGTAACTTTAACAGTTAGAGAGTGTTAGAGAAGTGAAAATTACATATTTGATGCCTTTAATCAACGTTTTTTTGTAAAATTCATAAGGGTATGTCTTTTTATATGGAAATAACAGGTCCCCCCCTCCCCCCCAAAAAAGAATTCAATAAAAAATGCCAGACTGGAGAAAAAATGCCTGTTTCTTTGATTTCATTATTTTGACGAGCACCTGATTTGACTATGGTGCCTCACATTTATATATATGGAAATGGGTAGCCGGCTATAGGCAGAGAAAGATCTTGTCAGTTTGTTAGTGTTCGAGCACGTGAAACCCGCAGCTTGCACTGTATGGTTCACGGGAGCCAAGAATTTTTCGGAGTGTTCTCAGTGGATCTGCCGGGGTAATAATAGTTGGAAAGCGCATAGAGCAAGCAGTAGAGAATGGATATGCGAAAAGCAATTATTATTATTATTATTATTATTATTACTATCATTATTATTATTATTATTAATACTATTATTATTATTATTACTATTATTATTATTACCTAGTTCATATACGGGTCAACGATTAGAGGTGTTACTAGAGAATAACATATAAAGAAAAGAAGGAGAATTTTTTTTTATAGTAGAGGGTTTTACGGCGCTCGTTACTGCATAAGGTCATATGAGCGCCAAGGGGTGAGTGTCAACAGAGAAGTCCTTACAGAGAATCAGACTTACTCCCCTCACCTCTCTAGCTTCAACAGCACAAAGTCTGCTTCCACTATCAAGGCACCCTGGAAATAGCAGGTCACAAGAGTGTGACAAACATACAAAACAAGTCATTAAGGATTAGGAAAGAAAAAGCAACAGTTCCCAGTTGTAGATCAGGCACAGTTATGAGCGTGACATGATGAATCAGCCCATTTACAATTCTACAGTGCTTGAACGAGAAATGTCCCCCCTTTGGGAATGGCCTAAAGACACTATAGTCAGATGCACTGCCCCGAGGAGAGATAACTACGATAGATGTTTGATTGGAAAGAAGAAGCAGACCACACCAGAAAGCCCACCAACCACCCACTTACTGCAAGCAACAAACAGAAGCATCAATGTTATATCCATCATCAAACAGAAAAGAACCCACTAAATTTATACCATTCGTCATTTGCAATCACCATGGAGAATTACAAAAGGCGACTGAAGGCGCAGCATTTGCAGTATTCCCACCATCATCAGCTTGATGGCTTCTTAATTAAAGCTTAACCAAAGGGAACGGATAATACTTTTTAGACTCAAGTGATGGCACAACCGGCTGACAACACACTTTTATCTCTCTCAATGCCAACCATGTTTGACCACATAGTAGATATATACTCATTAGATCATCCCAACTGTCACTGAAATAACAAAAAATTAGTTTTTTTTTAAAAGAGAAATTGACTGTGAAAGGGTTAACTTCAATTCTCACACCATTTTGACATTAACTTGATAGTGAACATTGTATTCAAAACAGCCACAAGGTACAATGAGAAGACAAAAGACAGAAAAACGTGACCTTGAATGAGAGTCACCATAAGGATAAACTGCTCACAGTGTGTCATAGTAATGGCCTCATTTTCCAGAGGAAATAGATAACAACAATAACGCCCTTCTGCACCATTGCTGCCTTCCTCACCCTGGATCAAGGGAGGGTATAGGGTATAGACCATCTGCAAACACTTTCCAATTTTCCCTATCCTGGCCAGCCTCTTGACATGTCCATATTCCATGTCTTTTTTTATTTTTTCTGTCCACCGTTCTTTGTGGCACACTGTCCTTCGGGTACAGAAGCTTCTGTTACCAAGATCCATGAAATAGTAGGCGTGTTTGCCTTTTGTGTTTCCGTAACTTTTTCAGTTTTAACAGTGTCGGGTACTTGGCCCTGTGCCAACTGGCTTTTTTCAGATGACCAGACCTACCCATCTTTAGTGGCCTTTTACGACATACAGTGTTATGGCAGGTGTTATTCTTTGCTCCTCCATAGGAGAACTATGCCCCCCCCCCCCACCACACACTTACACACAAACACACATCTGCAGTGGTGAACAATAACATTACAAAAAGGAAATAAGAATGTTTAGCTTTAGTGAGAGTTTTACGGCATGTGCAGCACAATCAGGTCATACAGGTGTCAAAGATTAGAGGTGTTTCTAGAGAGTAATCCACAAATAAAAGGTGGAGAGATAAGGATGACATATGTTTGACAGGAAACAAGGAGCCAACCACACCAGAGCACCTGTCAACCACTCCAGGAAAAAAGAATGAGGAGCCCTCCACTCACATGCAGTGTATGGTGACCGGTCCCTTGCTGTTCTGCTTGAGCCATTCCATCACCAGCCTGTACAGCCGCAGCAACGGCGTCACTGCGTGGGGTGTGGTCTGGTAGTCCGGCCATGACTTGAACATGAATTGCTTGATGGCTCGTTCCTCTCCCTGCACAAAGTCAATTTTTACATAATCAAGATTATCTTAAACACGAGTTTCAGTTAAGACTTTTTTTTTTTGTTAGTAGAGGTTTTACGACGCTCACAACTGCATAAGGTCAAATGAGCGCCAAGGGGTGGATGTCAATGGAGAAGTCCTTACAGGGAATCAGACTTACTCTGCTCACCTCTCTAGCTTCAACAGCATAGTCTGCTTCGACTATCAAGGCACCCCGGAAATAGCGGGTCACAAGAGCGTGACAAACATACAAAAGAAGTAGAGGAAAGTGACGTTAGTAAGGATTAGGAAAGAAAAAGCAGCAGTTCCCTTTTGTAGTTCAGCCTGACATTGTCGGATCAGCCCATTTACAATTCTACTGTGCATTAGAACGAGAACTGTCCCCCCTTTGGGAATGGCCTAAAGACACCACCGCGGAGGGTTTCAGTTAAGAGAAGCACATCGACACATTAACGGCTATATAGCGCAGGGAAGACACAATACTGTGATAGACAGAAACAACAGAGGGAACGAATAGAAGTAGAGCGGTGCTCTCCACCCACCCGCTCTTAAACACGGCACCTTTGTATATTTCTTTGTTTGAATGAAGGCAATCACATTGACACCGTAACAGTTCAAGACAAACAGACAGAAACAACAAGGTGAGAGAAAACAAGTACAACCTACCAGTGACCTCCTATAAACCACTGACACCTTGGAACTGGTTTCTTGAAAACTTTTCAACATGTACAAGAAATTCCTTTCTTATTTAAATAATGAGAAAAGATGCAAAAGTTAGACCACAGTACATTCATGTTATGAATAGTGTGTACTGACTCCCAATGTTATCGAGAACCTGCAGATTAACCTCCAGTTATACAGTTAGAGTTTAACATAGATTGACCTCCAGTTATACTATTAGAGTTTAACATAGATTGACCTCCAGTTATACAGTTAGAGTTTAACATAGATTGACCTCCAGTTATACTATTAGAGTTTAACATAGATTGACCTCCAGTTATACAGTTAGAGTTTAACATAAATTGACCTCCAGTTATACAGTTAGAATTTAACATAGATTGACCTCCAGTTATACAGTTAGAGTTTAACATAGATTGACCTCCAGTTA
>NW_004797409.1:42309-43756 GCF_000002075.1 Aplysia californica | reverse complement strand
GGGGTGTATGAAGGTGAGTAGGGGTGGAAGGCAATTTTGCTGAAAATTATGTGTGGGGCTAGAGAAGCCCATGAGGTGAGATTGTTCAAGTACAGAGATATTGACCAAAAAATAAGTGCAGGAAAAAACTGAGACTGACAGACAACCATAAACAGCGGTGGGGAAAAAAAAAAGAATTGGGGCCTACCAGTACTGCCTTCTGATCACCTGCTTGCTGGGGGGAAAAGACAGATGGACAGAAATAACAGAGGGGTAGTGAAATTATAGAAATAGGGACATATCAGTGGCACCCTCTAACCACCAGCAGAAGTAGGGTAAAAGTAAGGTAATAGACAGTTTTTTAGTAGGAGTTTTACAGCACGTGCAACACAAAGGCCATATAAGTGCCAAAGATTAGAAGTGTTACAAGAGAGTAACAAACACAAAAAAGAAGGACGGGAAATAAAGATGACAGATGTTGGATAGGAAAGAAGGAGCAAACCTCGCCAGAGCACCCGCCAACCACCCACAGGCAACAGACAGAAATAAATGGAAGATAGCATAAACAGCCACTAAATACATAAGGACAGAGGTCGAGCAGTAAGGTGTTGGACTTTCAATTATAAAAAAAGAAAATGGTATGCTCTACTCCTGGCTCCTTCAGATACGAAACAACTGCAAAGTGACATTGCTGTGTAACTGGCAGGGGGAAGGGACCTCTCCAATTCCAAGAACAAGGAAGTTTCCATAACATTTAGTCCCACTAAACATTGAGGATCAACACCCCCACCACATCCCATCCCTACTTGGCAGACAAGTCTTCAGGATGCCATTGTTGTCCTTATTGTTGTTCCCAATAGATGTGCTAAGCAAGGTCGAAGCAGCCGGACTCCTAAAATATCTCATTTGTGTCGATGGTGGCCTAAAGTTTCTTTTTTTCTTTAAGTAAACAGATGTATATTAGCACAATAGTATGGTCTTTTGAAGCTGGGAAAAAGCAAGACAGACAGACAGACAAACAGACAGACAGACAGACAGACAGACAGACAGACAGACAGACAGACAGACAGACAGACAGAAATGCCAGAGAAAAGAAAAGAAGTAAGCAGGCCTGCCAACTTTTGAAAATGCAAACGAGACGGGGGAAAATCAGCACAGTACGCTGCGTGCCAGGTCATATTCCCGTCACACTCAACTTATTCATACTTATTTTATATACCGGTATGTAATATATGTGGCGTCAGTGTCCTTGTTGGTAGGCTACCGGACTCATAATCGTGCGGGCTCGAGGGTTCGAGCCGTGGGCGCGACGCTGTATCCTTGGGAAAGACACTTCACTCGAATTTTCCTTTCTTCACCCAGGTGGGAATGGGTACCCGGCCATAGACAGCAAAAGATCTTGTCAGTATGTTAGTGTTTTAGCGCCTTTAAATGGCCGCTTGCACTCTATGCTTCCCAGGAAGTTGAG
>NW_004797409.1:24579-41773 GCF_000002075.1 Aplysia californica | reverse complement strand
TCTCTCTCTCTCTCTCTCCCTCTGTTTCTCTCTCTCTATCTATATACATATAGTTTGTGTGTGTGTGTGTGTGTGTGTGTGTGTGTGTGTGTGTGTGTGCATGTGTGTGTGTGTTATACATACAAATATCAACAGCTAATCTGGACATTTTAGTAACACAAGAGTTCCGGTTTCGTCTATTTCATTCATCATTACCGCCCAAATAATTGTAATAACATCATAATATAACACGGTTCCAAAATCGGGAAATCAGGACTGTTATCGTGAAGTTGGAAGCAGTGAATCTGATTTGGGAAATTCCCGACAAAATTGGGAAGGTTGGCAGGCCTGAGTAAGTAGACCCGGAAACATAAAACACTTACAATTACAATTAAAATTATCACCTTATCGTTCCTGTCAAACTCATTGAGCATGATGATGGTGTCGGAAGAAGTGTCGTAGAGCATCCGCCAGAAGTCTGCCACGGTGGTCGGGAGCGGCATTTGTGTCACAATAAACTTGTCCTTCTGAGTGTAGCCCTAGAAGGTGTGGCGAGAGGAAGAAAGAGAAAAATGTAACTTTAAAAAAAAAAGACATCAACAACTTCTCAGGACAAGCATTTAAGAGGAAAGTGTCAAATCTTTGCTTACAATTCCAAGTTTACTATTATTGCAAGCACACAACTATTGCTTCACTAGATTAACCAAATATAATAACACTAAACAATATATCAGAATGATTTTTAAAACAATTTTTTTAAATGTCACCTTAGCAGACAAAAATCTACCTCTAAGAAAAAAGGCTCCTTGCCTGTGTTCTTACAAGAAGTATAAGTACCTTTTTTAAACGGGACTCACTGGTCTAATTCCACGACCAGAAACTGGCCACAAATGTAACGATAGATGTTTGACAGAAATAAGGAACAAACAACACCAGAGCACCCATCAATTCATTTTGGTTTACCTCATAAGTTAACAGAAAAGAGAAAAACCTTCTAACAGAGTGTATGAGCTTACCGCCAAGTAGACCGCATTGATGTAGTCGTTGCAATCTTCCACAGGGGTGTATAGAAAGGGCCGGCTGCGATTGGCTGGAAACATAAGAAGTCAAAGCAAGCATCAGAAGTGGGTAAGACAGGAAAAAGATTGTGTCGTAAAGGGGTAGCTTTGTCAGTGATACTTTATAATCACACCAGAACTTTAGTTATTATAATAATCACGCGCTGAAGCTTTCTCAAAGCTCAAGTCATAAGAATGACTAAGGGAAAACATTATTTTATATTGTTTTCTCACAATTACAAAAAAAAATTACTTAACCAAATACATTTTGACCAAAATAATGACTTAACACTTTTCCTACCGTGTAGCTACACATACATAACTTTGAGCATTTCTTTGAATAATT
This sequence comes from Aplysia californica, assembly GCF_000002075.1. Classification (NCBI taxonomy): domain Eukaryota; kingdom Metazoa; phylum Mollusca; class Gastropoda; order Aplysiida; family Aplysiidae; genus Aplysia; species Aplysia californica. Next base: position 40,390 of record NW_004797409.1, on the reverse strand, counting down.
TGAGGCAACCTACCTGGGAAGTTTGAATGATGCTGTTGTTGCACTTTTTTAGTGATGACCTTTCAATGCTGGAAAATTGTTGATTTCATACGACACCTTCGATATTGCATAATCAGTCTTAGAAACCACAAACTAATATAATTGGAATAAATCTTCAATATTGTACCACCATCTGACAGATTATTTTTTAAACTTCAGTTTGACGGGCAATATGATATGGTTAGTGTGTGTTTAGTTGGATGTTTTGACATTTAATTTTCCTGTGGTGGGGTGGGGGTGTAAAAATAGGTCAGGGAAAAGCCCTGGGCCAGTGGTGGATTTTGGCCTGGTAGAAAAAGAGTTAAGCAATATGATCAAAATAATCACTTAAGCAATAGTGCTATGATCAAAATAATGACTGAAGCAATAGAGCAATGATCAAAATAATGACTTAACTCACTCGACCCTAGGCCCACACTTCCGGCTTGTCAGCCCTCCCAAGAGATTTTTTACCCCTTTTTGAAAAATTCTTTAAAAATACTAAATTTTAACACATCCTACACAAATTTGGTACATTTTTTTTTTCAAACTTTATTTGTGCGTATTGAAAATTTGACAGTCACTGCAGTGGAACCCACAAGGAGCACGAGGCAGGGGTAGGCCACGGGAAACATGGAGGAGATGCGTGGAAAGGGACATGAGAGAAATGAAGCTCACTTGGAACGAGCTTGGAAGGATGGCTCAGGACAGAGATAAATGGAAGGAGCCTGTATGTGGCCTATACCCTGCCAGGGGTGAAAGGCATTGATGATGATTGAAAATTTGAAAGCAAAATATGTCATAGTTTTTAAACAATACTCCATGGAAAAGGGTCTATATACAGAGTCAAAAGGTATACAAAAAGCGAAGAAAAGAAGTGCGTTCAAATTTCGCACCCCCTCACATGGTTCACAAATATAGCTTTCTTTGCTCTAAATTAGGGCTTGCACTTCTGGTCATAGTCTGTTTGTTTTTTTTTTATGGTTACTCTTCCAATCAAGCTATGGTCTGCTTCACACAAAAGTAGTGCTTTCGGTCACGAGAGCGAAATTTTCCATACCGATACAGTCGGAGTTAGGGTTGGAGCGTTGCGCACACATACCGATATTATCGGCGCTAGAGCTGGGTGAGCTGAGCAATAGCGCTATGATCAAAATAATGACTTAAGCAATGGTGTTGTGACTAAAGAAAGCAGCAGTGTTATAATCAGAACAATACCTACCTGGCAGAATGTTCTTGAACCTGTTCTTGGCCATGTTCTCCTCCATGAGCGCTGCCGAGCACTCCTCCCTCTCCATGGTGGGCGACAACAGCTGCAGCACCTGGAGACATCCACATACAAACTTGTACAAATCCAGATGACAATGGGAAAAAAATGAGAGACCTATATGTACAAATTTACACATAGGAAAACAGTGAAGGAAAAAATGACACACAAACATACATAAATTAATAGACCCCTACATATAAAGATGGCGATAAAGAATGACACACACTCGTATACACACAAATTCACACATTAGAAGACCACAATACATATATGTACAAATCTGTCTGCCAATACATGTGTGCACAGCTTTTCTATTGCAGACTTCCTGTATGTAAATTTGTATATCATGTACGTGTGTCAGCGTTCCAGACAGAAAAAATGTTTCTTTCTATCAGAGTGCTTAGTCTTGAATGAACACACTGAGAAATTACATCAAGAAACAAGGTAAAAATGAACTAAACTAAAACCATGTAAATAATTAACAATTCTGAAAAGTCGTACTAACGCAGGAAGATAAAATTTGATCTGATAAAACGGTACAGCAAAAACACTAGGAGAATATCTTAAAAAGCTGTAACAGCTTCACTTACATCATGCTGTTTCTCCATTGGCGACTCTTCTTCCCCCTCTCGAGACAGCATTTCCTCGTAGGTGCTGTGGAAACTGGAGCGAGCGATGGTCGTGTTGCCCGTCTTGATAGCCTCAAGGACTGCTTCATACACAAACACGTACTGCTCCTGGGGAAGATTCAGAACCCAAACCAGTGAGCAAACTTCTGTATAGACATACTCATGCACACTCAATTGTTATATATATATATATATATATATATATATATATATATATATATATATATATATATACATACAGTCGAACCTGCCCTGACGGCCACCTCTATAAGACGGCCACCTGTACAAACGGCCACTTTCCATTTCCCCCTTTGCGTTTTTTCTATATAATTTAACTGTGTAAAACGGGCACCTGTCCAACGCGGCCGCGGCCACAATAATTTAACACACAACCCCTATAATACTATGCAATAACACCTGTCTAAGACGGTCACCTTAGTGACTCCATTACGTTTTGTCATAAATTGTGCTTTGGCCCCTAGCGTTGTGGACGAGCCGTCATAATTCAATCACCTGTCGTTGTTGTTAGGTAGTCCCTCCAACCGATCATGTTGCGTAGGCTCCTCCCACTGTTGACCAATAGCTACCAATTTTCAGCTGCTGGTGAGGTAAGCGTGTGATCCCTCATAACCCATAAGCCCCGCCCAGAACTCATACACAAATCGTAAGTGAGATGAGTGGTTACTGTTTACCCAGTCTGTAACAAAGTAACAAAGGACGTCAACATGAACTTGTTACAGAAACGTCCCTCGTTCTCCGAGTGGTGGCGACTCATGTGTTTGTTCTAACATGGCACTCAGTCTTCTTTGTCTGATACATTTCGTTTTATTGTCACCCTTGTGCAAAATCAGTGACAAAATAAAAATTACAAACGAAATACAAACCAACAGCAACAACACCAACAAAGACAACAACAATTGGGCTACTTTCGATTGGGGCCTCAGATGGGAATGGTTTGTTTTCTTCATCTTGATCAGTCCTGCCTAAGACGGTCACCTGTCTTATACGGCCACTTTTCTCCTTGACAATGGGTGGCCGTCTTACACAGGTTTGACTGTATATATATATCAAAATAATCTCCATACAATAATTCATTTTATCTTTATATCTTTATCATTATACAGTCAAACCTGCTCTAACCACCACCTGCCCAAGTAAAATCACCAGTACAAACGACCAGCTTCCCACTTCCCCCATGCATTTTTTTCTATATTTAAATAACACTGCTCAAGAGAACTACCTGTCTGAGATGACCACTTTTCCCCTTGACAATGGGTGATTGTCTCAGACAGGTTCGACTGTATATGGTATGGTACAGTTGATAACTCAGTGTTCTGCAGTCATATCTTACCAGCGTCTGGATCATGTTGACTCTGTTGGCCCTCAAGAGCTGAGCACAGCCCAGCACGTCAACCTCATTCTTGTCAGCTGCTTGCTCCAGCAAGTAATTCAGAGCGATAAATGTCCCTGTACGCCCAATACCAGCACTAGAAGAAGAAGAAAAAAAAAAGATGATAAAATACAGCAGACAGAACAGAAAAGGTAAAAAAAATCTACTCCTCTTTGACATCCTCATCTTAACATTTTACAGTCACACAACCAGCAGTACAAAATACTCCATCCGGTCACCCAGCCAGGAGAGCGACTGCAGCGGATTTCTTGGGCCTGGTGCAGAACTGCGCCAGGTGACTGGAACGGATAATTTTCAACAACGCATTATTGCGCCAAGTGACCGCAGTGTTAAAAGACCAGGTCTGAAGCAGACATCCATGATCATGGATCATCATTCATTCCCTCTACTCTATGCTCCTATGTCAACCTGGTCTGTCCTCATCACTCACTTGTTAAAGTTCTCTAAGTTAGTTATTCTTGGCCTGACTGTCTCTTTAGCCTTCCATTCCTCCAAAAAAGAGCATGATACATGAGGCCTAAATGTTGATCCAAGTACAGGCTATACAGTACAACTGTTAGGAGGGACAGGGCACACATCTACTTTTTGTCAGCATCTCGAGTTGATAGCAAAATAGATTTTTCAGAAGTATGTGACTTTTAAGAGAAAAAGAGCAGGTTAAAAACTACCCAAATTATGGTCCAACATTTCATGGCACCAGGAACAACAAGCAGAACAAGCATAAAATAATGTTTGTGTTTTGTTGTTTTTTTAAGCAATTAATTTTATATTGTGAAATAAGATATTTACAAACATTCAACTTCTTCAAATCTCACCCCTGGCCTGTGCAGAAAAGTAGAGTAACTTGCGATACTTATTGAGGTGTTTTAATTTAAATCATTGTACAGAGACAAACCCAAACATGAAATAATACATAAAAAAATAAAAGGATTTAAAAAAGAAGTAAGTTTTAGTTTTAGTAGAGGTTTTACGGTTCTCGCAACACCACAACTTCATATGAGCGCCAAGGGGCGGATGTCAACAGAGAAGTCCTTACTGGGAACCAGACTTACTCTGCTCACCTCCTTATTTTCAACAGCACAAAGTCTGCTTCAACTATCAAGGCACCCCAAAAATAGCGGGTCACAAGAGAGTGACAAACATACAAAAGAAGTAGAGGAAAAATGGCGATAGTAAGGATTAGGGAAGAAAAAGCAACAGTTCCCCGTTGCAGCTCAGGCACAGTTATGAGAATGACATGGATGAATCAGCCCATTAACAATTACAATTCTACTGTGCATAAGAACTCGAGATGTTAACGTCCCCCCCTTTTGGAATGGCCTAAAGACGCTTCAGTCAGTAGCACCACCCCGGGGGGTAACAAAGAAGTAAGACAGGAGCCTTTCGAGTTTCAAGTAAAGAGAATTACCTCGACACAATAATAGTCATAATTACAGTGTCAGGAAAGAGAAAGACAGGAACAACAGAGGAAAAGTACAGAAGTAAGATCTACCAGTGCTGCCTCCAAACCACCCACAAAACAGGAGTCAATTAAGGCGACGTTTTGAGAACTCTTCTGTACTGAATAAAACATCTCTGACACAAACGACACTGGTTAATGGAGACAATAAAATCATTCATACAACTGATAATTGGGAGTATTGGTTTTACTGAAAGCTGTCAAAATATTTGAGAAGAGGCATAATCATGAAGAAGCATATTTCTGTGAGTGGTAAATTATTATGAATATGAGAGTGAGTTTACACCCATGAGGATGTGCAAAATTGATAAGCACTAATTTATGAATATACATGAGAGTGAGTTGTGGAATTATGAAGATGTAGGCCTACAAACCAAAGAGAGGTAAGTTGTATCAAGATGTAACACACCTGTGAGCGTTTCTGACGACGTACACACTTATGACAATACGCATATCTATTTGTCAATGAGAATACCATACAGCCCTGCAGGTGTGTGCCTTCTCTTACCTGCAATGTGATAAGACTGGTGCCGTGTCATCGGGTTTAAAGTTCATGACCTTTCTCCTGAAGGCCAGCAGCGTGGTCGGGTGGGTGGGAGCCCCGTGATCGGACCACGTGGTGAAGTGAAACTGTTTCACAATGCGGTTGTGCTCCATCTCCTGGGGATGCAATAAGACAAGTATTATTATTGCTCTAACATTTTAAACCCTCATCAACACAATTTACATCATAAAGGAGACGAGCGATCATTAAGGAAGTGGGCTGCTTCCAACCTGCCTGTAATGGCCAGCCAGCCCAGGCGCAGTGGGACAGATACAACATCCCAGCAGAAAGACCAAGACACTCGATTAAAAAAATAAAGCTTCCCTGTTTGGGGGAATTCATGCCTTCTGCATTCAACAGTGAAGAGTCTAACCATTACACAACCCACAGATACCAGCAGAAAAGATGAGAGAGCAGAAGATAAAAGTCTGTGTTTGAAAAGCAGTGAAAACTCAAAAGACACGATATTGAGTCTTTTTGTCATGCTCATCACAACATGTACAATGAAGCCAAGTCAACCCTGTTCCCCGTTCCTTGTTTTATGTTTTAGCAAGCATTTTATAGCACTTGCAAGACAGTGAGGTCATATAAGAGCCCAAGATTAGAGGTGTTACAAAACAGTAACAAACATAAAAAGTAAGAAAGAGAAAAAAGGATGATGGATGTTTGATACGAAAGAAGGAGCAAACCACACCTTCATTAACCATCTATTTAGTCTTAGTACTTTTAGTCATATCGACAATAGCCCAGTTTCTCTTGTTTGCGTAAAATATGTACACATCCATACAGCAATAGCAGTGAAAAACCAAGACAGATGAACAATAAACAGAGGGATAGCAACAACAAAAAAAGGACTTATCAGTGGCACATTCCAGCCACCTGCTCTGCTGTCTGAGTAAAGAGAGGAACATCAACATATTAATGGTTATTTAGTGCAAGGAAAAGGCATGACAGACAGACAGACAGAAACAACAGAGGGAAAGAAAAGTAGATCCTACCAGTGGCATCCTCCAACCACTAACTCCACCTGCTCTGACACAAGAACAAGTGATGATAATATACCAATCAGATAGGTATTTCAACTGTATCCCAACTGGATGATATGTGTTTCATAGGAAAGAAGGAGCAGACCACACCAGATCATTTGCCAACCACCAACTAACGGGTACTTTTTGAAGTCACACTGTGTTTGGATTGCAAAGACTGGCAACAGTACCATGGGACTCATTGCAGTCTTAAGTTTAAAAAAATGTTTCGTTCATTTGTTTGTTTGAGTAAAGAGAAATACACTGACACAATAAAGGTCATTTAGCACTAGAAATATGTTAGATTGACAAAACCAATGTGGGTGACTGCAGGGTGCTCTGGTGCGGTTTGTTCCTTTTTTCCTATTAAACACCTATCTTCTTTATCTCTCCTCCTTCTTTAGTGTGTTTGTTACTCTCCAGTAACACCTCTAACCTTCAGTACTTATATGACCGAACTGTGATGCAAGTGCCGTAAAACTCTCCCTAAAAGACATAAACAACAGAAGGAAAGAAAAGAATGATCTACCACCAGCATCCACCCACCCGCTTCATCAGTCCAGCGGGTCAAGAAGGTCACAACAGTCTATCATGTTGTCAAGGGTCCACAAAATACAAATACTATCCCACCACTGACCTTGGTGAGTTCAAAAGTCCTGATCGTGAAGTCTGAATATTTTGTGGCATTGACCAATAGGACAGTGATGTCTCCGTACTTGTTGCTCCCATCCTCTGGCCAGTACTGTTCGCATTTTTTCTGAAAACAAAAGGAGGCCGAACATAAATTACAAACCAGAGTGAAACTTACGTCTTTTTCAAGTGCCAAATCTGAAAAAGACATTAGTGACCATGTTCGCCACTCATGTCTCTCCTTGGAGGCTCTCAAAAAAACCTATATCATCCAGGTCTCTTCCCAATATACATCTGCTCAGGTTCTCCGAGTAAGCCATTGTAGGTCTACCTCTGTCTCTTTTGCTTTTTTTTTTTTTCAGTGAGTGCATAACCTTTAGGGCCTTTTTATGTCAAAATTGAGCATTCTAGGAACTCCACGCGTCTGTTCCAAATTGTTTCTGTCCATATTGTGGATTTCATGCTGCTACTGTCATTCATACATTTCTAACATGCACATCGAAGATCTGTTGTATAAATCATTGCTGTTTATAAATGTAAAGCGTCCTCACTGATATAATTTATAACATTTAGGAGACAGGCTTCTTTCACAGAGCTGATCGGGCCAACCCAGGCTGAATGCATCATATAGTGCTCCAGTAAAAAAAGAGATACATTCAAAATTGTCCAAGATGCCCACCCATGGTCAAGGAGAAAAGTGGTTGTACTACTCGGGTGGACCTCTTGTACAGTGTCATTGTAATATTTTCAAAAAAGGCAAAGGGGGAAGGGGGAAGAAGTTGTTTGCCTATGCAATTTTCTTGGACATGTGGCCGTTAGAGCAAGTTCGACTATACTTATTACAAAAAGCTACCTGACATGATAATCAAAATCGCATTTGTACCGTTTGAGCACAATTGCAAAAACATTATAATAATAATAATAAATAAATAATAACAATATTAATGATAACAATATTAATAATAAATTAATAATAATAAGTAAAATAATAATAACTAAGACCACTTCTTTAGCACCCTCTCCCTAGTGGCTCTTGGTGCGTCATAATAAAACAAGAATAAAATTAACACTTCATACATACAGGCTCATTCAACAAACAGCAATCTCTTCAAATACAAATACACCCATAATGTGACAAAGAACAATATACAGAAAAGGGCAATCACTATGGCCACTGATCACATTAAAAGAATCAAACTAATTAGAAAAATAGGATTACATAAATTTGTTTTTAGACCCGATTTAGATTAAGTCAAAGTAGGCACCTGTCTTGCATGCAGATGCACCACAGATGCTCACCGGCACACCTACAGTGAGCTAAAAATGACGGATGGTGGAAAGCAGCCATATTTGCTAGACATTACTGGCTCACCAATCAAAACATAAACAAAAAGAGGGGTTGAAAGACAAGCCCTTAAGGCCAAATCCTAAACTCTCATTACTAAAAATCGGATAAACAAAGCAAATATCTGAAATGATCAGTCACTGTCTGAGATAATAATATCATGACGAAAGCTAATGCAGCTTCAATTTGGTCAGACATACCTTGCAAGCCTCCATCAAGTTGGTCAACATCACAATTTTGGAGACACGCTGCTGCCATACCATCCTCCAGAAGTCCCGGATCATCACTTTGTTTGGACCTTTTGGGAACCAAGAAAAAGCCACATGAGTTTATCTATTAATATAGTTTTCCCATTGATTGCTGAAAGAGGAAACATTTTTTTTTGGGGGGGGTGTGTGATAATTTACATTCTTTTAATTAAGCATTCAACTTTATTCTCGGCTTTAGCCCTTCACTCAAATATCATAAAGTCGAATCTGTAAACAAATATTCCAAACACATAGAACAAGGTTTTCTTGTTTCCACTTCATTCTCACAAATTCCTTACCATAGACCCTCTGGTCAGGAAAATTAACAACCTTATTTCAACTGTCCTTTTCACCCTGGCCACACAGTCAAAAAAAAAAAAAAAAAGGATCAACTGTGCCAAAAAAGGCCGGAAAATTTAGCAGCGCAAGTGTGGAACATGGCAACAGATAAATCACTGCCATTAAGCTGAAGCCCTGTTTTCATTTCTAGTGAGTCAGTATTTGCTTTTACTTCCAGTAAGTGCAAAAAAATGTGAACACAGGAAGGATGCCACATTCACAGGAAATTCTGCAGTAAGCTGACAAAACACTTTTTTTTTTTTTGGATTTTGGCGCCAAAATTTGTTATTTGCTAAATCCAAAGTCAGATCAGTTACCCTACTTGTGTGAAAAAAATCAAAGTGAATCTGTGGCTAGTTTTTGAATAAATTAGAATTAAAATTTCGGAATGACTCTATTTATCAATTGTTGCGCTGACAAAGAACCTCTTTTTCTCAAAAATGCTGAGAAGAAAAAAGAGGCGTTTTGTCAGCTTACGGCAGAGTTGAACAAATGGGCGGCCTTTGTTGGCAATGAAGGTGAGCAGAAAAGGGTAAAACAAAGAAGATCTTGTCTCACTGCAGCTTCCAGCCTGTTCCACAGATTTGTCCTTACTTACCTTGAGATGCTATGTAGGCCTTCGGTCTCGAGTATCCCTTGAACATGGGAGGAAACAAAACAGGGAGTTAACATTGCAGATATATGGTCACCATTTTAAAATAATGAATACAAAAATCATAAAAAATTAATTCCGAACATCCCTTCTTAAAAGTGGCTTTCACACATAATGTCATTGTAACCCAATGAGGCTTCACAGGAAAAGGAGATCCCAGACAAGCGCACTAGATCAAGTAAGATTTGAATAGGAAGGCAAAGTTAATTTTTACCCAAACACGATCTCTAAACATAAAAAATTGTCTCAGAAAAATAAGACGATTTTGTTAAAAGAAAAAAAAAAACCTTCTATTTATCGCCAAGGGTAAGTATGGGACACAATGGCATGTGCACAACCTACCTAAAATAATTCAGACGGTACAACAAAGGTATGTAACACAAAATATCACACACAAACCAATACAAACCAACATTGCTGAACACCATAGAGTAAAGCCCCACATCTTTTAGTTGAGCCATTGAGTCTATCTCAAGGACACATAAAAGTGACAACACCCACATAAAACTCATGTCACAGGTAAATTTTGCCATTATTGGTAAGCCTTCTGTCTTTCCTAATGCTGTTATGACTATCCTGTCAAAAAGATAATTTGACTTTTCAAGAGACAACATCCATGATCCCAAGGAGGCTTTCCATCCCCCAAAACATTCAAATTTTGTGACTATTTTATGCTTTCATCAAAACAATTTAGGCAAACAGGAAGAAGGTTTGCAGCAATCAGAAAGAAAGCAGGGCGTTGCAAATGAAAAAGACATGCCCCCTATTACCCAGAAACTATTCACCTTTTACTTGGAATATATTCCAGGAAAAAAGGTAGGAAAGACAGACAGAAACAACAGATGGAAAGAGAAAAAGTAAGACCTACTGGTAACACCCTCCAACAACTACCAAACCCCTCTCTGAGTACATAAAGTTTCATGTGCTATCAAATATCGGAAACAAAATGAGAAAAGGAAAGTTGAACAACAAGCTAAAGGAACATGAAAGTGTGCTCCAATCTGAGAATTCTTACATCCATGTAGTTGGCATTGACATAGTCCGAGTTGGGCTCATTTGGCAGTGGGTCCAGAATCACTCGCGAGTGGTCGTCTGAAAAAGAGACCCAAAAACTATGATGCCACATCAGCTCAGCTATATGAAACAAAACAATATGTACAGCCAGGTAAAAGAAAAGAGCAAACTGGGATACTGCTGAAAACAATATTCAAATCTGAAAAATGCAGTCTAGGAAGTATATAGTGAAACTGGCAAGACACGAAAATATTTTCTTTATGTATGAACATCGCTTATATGCATGTTTTGAAAACAAAGAATATACATGCATAAAAGAAAAAATTCACCACCCGAAAATCCCTTCGTTATATGGTTGTTTTCCTCTGTGCATGTTCGCTTTGTGTGTGCTACACTGTAACTTCACCACATAAAAATTTTCAAACAAATAGCTGGGACCCCAGAGCTTTCTTGTCGTATCTCCATTTTTTTAAACAGTGAAAACAGTTTTTACAATGAGTGAGCTTAAGAACAAGTCACATTTTCACTGTTAAAAAAATAGATATATGACAAGAAAGAACTGAGGTCGAGTAAGGTTCAAGTCTTCCATTTACTTTGGTTAATGAACTTTCACCACAAAAATATGTAAACTGCTAAACTGCTTCGAGCAACAGAACAAACACTGGTTATTACGATATAGAGAAAAGTTTATGTTCATGACCCATGATAAGAAGCAAGATAGTAACTTGGCACCGCTAAGACCTCCAGCATTAGAAAAAATCATTGATGTAGCTCAGCACATGAAACAGTACTAAGTACGACAAACTTGACACAAAAAACGAACAAGCTCTTAATAAAACAAAATATTGATGTATGAACTAAGCATGCAAGAGAAAAATGTTCTGAGCTTACAAGCAAAGATGTTTCCATATCTATTCTTGACACGATTCTCTTGTTTGCGGGCAATGTCACAGAAGGCTATCAGGCCCATCGGCAGCTCCTGGTAGAGAAAAAAAAAAAGAAAGAATTAAAAGCAACGTGCATAAAAGATCACAATACAAACGTATCTTATGCTGAACATTCGATCAAACGCTGGAAAAATAATCACTAGTTTTCTCTCTCCAGCTCATTCCCCATTTCTTATCACCACTGCATGTATTCATTCAGTGGTGGATCCAACGAAAGAGAAAGTAAATCAAGTCTCAAATTGGGAAAAGAGCCACAGTAAAGGTATATCTCCATCCCGCCTCCTTAACACTTGTTAAAATCGTCTTCTGTGCACAATGTCACTGCTACCCCCATGTCGGACACTCAGTGGAGACCTTGAATAAGTGTAGTAGGTCAACAAAATTTCAAAAGGAGGGGCTGAAGTAGACTTTTACCAAAGTCTCATCTGCACGTTTTACAGAAGTAGTCACCTGAAACTCTTTCTTGAAGCCTTCACAGCCGTTCTCTTTGTTTTTGAGGATGTAGTCATACAGGGCTGGAATGGCTACCGGACAGGTCTGCTTCCTGTTGTTGACGTTCTCATAGATGGGCTCCTGCACCTCATTCCTCACATTGTCGTCTTCTTCCCGCACAAATGACGGGGGTTCGCTGCCTGGAAACCACAAAGAAAACTTTAAGTAAAAAAATGCAGCTTACAACAAATCAGTACATAGAACATTTTTTTTTTAAGCCAAGGGTTTCTAGTAATGAAAGGCATGTCGACGCAATAATGGTCATTAAGTGACAGCTCGTAGAAAAAAAACAGGGACAGTAAAGAAGTTGGAACAACCAGTGTCTCTCCCTACACGCCGCCCTAAACAACCATAGACCATAGACTAAGAACACAGAATTCAGATAATCAACATCTGAAGAACAGATCACATCTCAGAACCCATTGACTGCCACTGACACAAAACTTATGAAAAATTGATTATTCAACAGCTTCAATCTAAATATTTCCTTCATTCTTTTTCTGTGCACCACTCAAACACTCAAACGATAAAACTCATGGCTGTACTACAGTCTTATATAAGGCTCTGCTAACTAGTCACTCACAATAGTCCACTTAAGAGAAGCCAAAGAGTAAGGAAAATACACACAAACTCTTCACAACTCACTCTGACCATTTAATGTTTCTGGGTAGCCTGATCTGATAGCCCGCTATGTGATCAATAAGAGACAATACCCCAACATGACAAACACAGGGGCAGGAAAGAAAAGAATCGGTAAAAATACAAAGAGAATGCGCCAAAACAATGGAAAAGAGAAGGAGGGAAGAGGAGGAGGATGCAAACAAGAAAAGCAAGAAGAAAAACAGGAACAAGAAAAACAAAAAGATGAGCAACAGCAACAACAACCCTAGGACAGAGATAATTATGTCTGACCTATCCTGGAATCGCCCAGTAGTTGACAGCTCTCGTCTCTGGTCAGGGGGTCCTCCACTTCCACAGAATTGCCGGGAATTTTGAGCTTCTTAGTCCTCTTCCTGTGCAGAAATCAAGAGAAAGAATTCTCCTTTATCTTAATCTTATGCATTTTCTTGCTTGACTACATGGTTGTTGGCTTTAAATTCATTAAACCACAATATTATCTGATTTTTTACTCTTAGAAAGACCTCTCTTTTTTCTCTTATGCAATCTCCTGCTATGCTTCATAGTAGCTGACTTTCAGATCCTAAATCCACAGGGTTACCTGATTTTTTTAAGGGCAAAGTCATCCTAAATGCATAAAATATCCCTTACTTTAAGAAAACTGCGACTATTTTCTTTAGAGAATTAAGCGGTTATTTAAACTTACAGGAGTTTTTATCAGTTTAATGAAGGGACCAATTTAGAATTTTGTTAACAACAGTCAGTTGTATTTCAGCATTTCTTTTACTGCATGAAACATACACTCAGGACCCCTCAATTCATCCCCTGTGTCCATGAAAATAGAGGGTGAGAAAACTAAGAAGAAAACCCCAGTTTAGCCACAGACCAAGCCGACACAAACCAGGAATCGTTTTCAATATTTTTCCATGAGAGGGAAGCACCTTACCTGCAAAGGAATGAATTCCCATGCATATGTTTTCTATCATGATCAGACCCTGCATCATATTCTTTCCAGTACCTATCAATAGAAACGCTCTGCTTGTGACCCTGTTTGTAGCTTATGCAATTTCGATTTTATCCTTACAATTAAATATAAATCATAATTTACTATTCTATATGATATGTGTGTCCACTTTACATGTTGAAAAGTTAGTTCACAAATCAGCAATTCCAGACACTGAAGAAGGAGGACATTAGCACAAGAACTCACCTGTACACAATGCAGAACACCAGCATGACAATGATAAGAATGGCACCAACTCCCAGCCCTGCACCCAGAGCCACAGAAGCCGAGTTATTCTTGGCTTTGATTCCTGGGGACGACAACAAATAGCATGTAAGAAAAACAAGCCTGACATTTTTCATAATTTCATAACAATGAAGAAAAACTTATTAAGACTATCCATCCCACAAAATTAAACTAAGAAATTGAACAAGAAAAGCCCACTACGAAGCAAGGGGGACCAAACATTAGACATTCCCACTGCACACCAGCATGATGTGCATTTCTTACTGTCAAGTAATTCCACACAAAAAAAAGTACTCTGTTTCAAATGTGAAATGCTTGTTTCAACTTATTGTCTGTATCTCTGTATCTTCTGTCCATTTTCCCTCCTTTTTTAAAACCTGAAAACTGCACCCAGCCTTACTTTCAAAATAATCAATTTGTATCGATCAGTGAGTTATCCTGCTACAGAAGAAAAAATGGGTAAATGTTTTAAATATAACCCCCACGTCTTCACGCGTTACAAAGATCACAGTCCTGTCACTGTTTCCCATCCCTGTAAGACAATTGCAACCACACAGCGACCCTGGACATTGCGCATAAGGTCAAGCCATGTAAAACAAGGAGGGTTATACTGGTCTTATACCAAAAACTTTCTATAACACTGTGAGCTTACTTTGTAAGCATTAAAAGTCTAGCAGCTCAAAATTGCAGGTGGGGGGGGGGGGGTGTTAATCTAAACTATACTTTGCAGTTCGAAATTTGGAAATTTGAAGGGCAGGTGAGGCAATACTTTACTTTTACCAAAATCTTTGTAAAATACTGCAAGCTTACTCTGTATGCACTCAAAGCCTGTGTGCCCCTCCTCACAGCCAGAGGAGCAGCGTCCAGTAAAGGGGTCACAACTCTGCTTGTCTTTGCACACTCCGCATTTCTTCAGGCAGTCTCGCCCGTACATGTGGCTGGGGCATACTGGCAGAGACCGACCAAGTGAAGGAGGATTATTTGAGAAGCCAATGAAAAAAACCTTTTCTGTCTTAGTTTTAGTAAGAGCACTTGCAACAAAAATGGGTCCTATAAATACCGAAGATTTGAGGTGTTACTACCACTAGAGAGTATCATACAAATAAAAGGGGGAGAGATAATGACAATAGATGCTCTACACCAGCCACCCACATGAATGTCATACGTTTTAAAGCAGAAACTCAATTTACTACGGCATGACGTTCAGAGTAGGGTCACGACCTCAATTACTGCTTGATTATTTATTGAGTATTAGTTCGAGTAAAGAGAAGCATATCAGTTTGTATGTTTGAGTAAAGAAGAGCACATCAACACAAATAAATCCCTTCACAAATAAAAGTAACATCCAGGGCGGAAGAGAAGTAACTGACTTTGCTACCTACTGTCAGTAGATAGCAAGATACAGAGAGTAAAGTAAAGGAAATAATAGCAAACAGCCTGTAATGGAATACAAGGCTTTTATCTCCTTGCTATGCTAACGGCATGCTTAAAAAACAATCGTTACAAAAGACAAAGAACACAAGAAAAACGTAGGCACCGGGTTTGAACTCACATTTCGCACAGAGCTTGCCTTTGTAGCCATCCTGACAACCATCCGGACATTCTCCGGAGACGGGGTCGCAAGTGACACGATGCCGGCACGCCCCACACTTATTGACACAGCTTGGACCATAAAATCCATGCCTACACTCTGTGTATAGAGAGATGAAAAAGACTTTTAGAGACTTACATACACACACACACACATACATATACCTGTGCACCTACAAACACACATACACAAATACATACTCCCCACACTTGCCCATACAGTTTGGAGAGTACTTGCGCTGAAACTCTTGAGTATAGGTGGAGGAGAGGAACTCGTAGATATTTACAAAACTTACACACACAAGGAGGAGGAGGGGGAGGGGGAGGAGGA
>NW_004797409.1:20493-24085 GCF_000002075.1 Aplysia californica | reverse complement strand
CCCCCACCCCCTCAGGTACTCAACCTCTTCATTCTGGAAGAGATACTACACAACACAGCGCTCACACTCTCATCGATTGTAACTGGATTATAAATATATTTACACACACACACACACACCCCCACTCCCCGTTTACCACTAAACAACATACCTCTCTAAACTGTCTCACTGACTGTAACTCATTGTAAATGTTTACCCCCCCACCCCCCACCAAGCAGGAATTGAACTCACTTCTTCCGAGTGCTGCATTGAAGAGCTTAACCATTCCACTACTGACACCAGCACAAAATGGACACAACACATCCTTACTGCTGACGATTCCATCTCCACACTCAGGACGAGACTATGGACCACATATTCCTGAAATGTCCCAGCCCGTTATATTTGGTTCCAGACTAGACAAGTACTGACTTAGACCTAGCAAACAGATACCATTTAGTATGAGTTTTACGGTACTTGCAAAACAATTAGGCTATATAATTGCCAAAGATTAGAGGTGTTACAGGAGAGTAACAAACATAAAAGAAGAAGGAGGAGAGATAAGGGCGATAGATGTTTGATATGAAAGAAGGAGCAAACCACACCAGAGCATCCACCAACCACCCACAAAACAGATGCCAAGCTAGAACAACTTCTCATCAAGACAACAACAAAAAACAAACAAAAACAAACAAGCATAACAATAACAAAACTCTCTGTACCTATAGTGCAGTTCTCTCCCTGGAAGCCCTCGACACAGCCATCCACACACTTTCCAGTCTCCGCATCACAGTTGTTGTACAGGCATTTGTCGCTGCATTTTGACTGGCATCTCAGTCCGAAAAGCCCACGTTCGCACTCTGAGTCAAAAGAATCGATCAATGGTAAATTATATAAGACAGAAAGAGGGAAGGGGCGGGGGAATTTTATAAGAACAAAGTTTACATATAATTTTAGAAAAGGAGCACATTCGGGGGGGGGGGCTCTCTCTCATGGTCTTGAGGTCCGGTGTTTGCCTCTCATTTGTTAAGGAAAAAAAAAAGTCTGATGACTGGCATTTTTCTAGCACAGTAATAATAAACGTAATCCGAGCTAAAAATCAAACAGACAAGAATTCGAAATTGAGGCATATTCTAAAGACAGAATGAGCACTTTAACTCTTAAACTTCGGCAAGCCGCTCCCAGTTGCTTGCGGTCAGAACCCCTGTACCCGTGAGCCGCTGACATCGGCTTGAGCACATTCCTTGACAATGACTTCGACATCAAATTACTCTTCGGCAATTGGCGAAAACAGGTCTCTATTATTATCCCGAGTTCATTCATCAGATAAAGAACTATCAAAATAGGTTCACATGTTTTGACTTGATGACCAATTTAGTGACATTTTAGACATATTTAGATTTAGTTCCAAAGAAGGGGCCAGGCATAGTGGGTTAATAACCCCCCCTCCAACGGAGCTGAAGAGTTAACTCTGTACTGTCCAACCTGCCCTAACCACCCTTTTCTCTGCCTCCATGACGCAACCACACATTTTAAGGCAAAACACCATTCATTTTCATGGGGCACAGCTGTTTTTTGCTTTAGTTAATAGTTAGACGGCAACAAAAAGGTCATAAAGCAAAAAGGTGCCGGTTTTATTCACAGCAGTTTCGAGAAAATCAGGTTTTTTGTCAGCGTTACCATTCAAAAATAGCGTTCTTCCAAAATTTGAATTCTAATTTATTTTAAAAGCTAGCCAAAGTTTCACTTTGATTCTTTCCACATAAGTAGGTTAACTGATCGGGCTTTCGATTTAGCAAATAAAAAAGAGTTGGCGCCAAAATGAGAAAAGGCATTTTGTCAGCTTACAGCAGAATAGAATGCCAAGAAGCACTCTACACCTGTTCTGAGTGATCTTCTCCACCACCAGCCAGCTGTCCCAGATATCTGAGAACAGCTTCTAAATCTCGCTCCCATGTGGATCCTGGCCTTTCTCTCTTTGTCTTCCCCAGGACGTTAATCATGTATCCGCCAATTTAGGCCAAATACTTTTTCCCTTAAAAAATGTAATTTCTTTCTTACTTTCTTATTATCTTCGAAAAGGTGCTCAAAGTTTTGTGTAGGGTGTTCTTATAACTAACCACAGTATCATCAATTGTAATTACTGGTGTGAATAACACAATCTGAGGAAAATGAAGTGTCTGACCTAAATTAGGCAGATATAATATGACTAGAGTCGAACACTGACGATACACATCAGCCTGAATCAAGAACTCACTCTTGTTGCAGCGTAGGCCGTACCATCCCGGCGCACAACCAGTCGGGCAGTGGCCGTTGATGTCACAGTCCTCCAGGTCAGAGCAGTGGCACTGTTCCTTGCATCCCTCCCCGTACAGGTGAGGCGGGCCTGGAGAGGAGACAACACAAACACACAGAATGGGACTCCCGTCCTGTAGTATTTTTACTGCTCACTCAGAAAAAAAGATTTGCTTTGCTTGTTTGCTCATACCTGTGTGCGCCTAGAAAAAGGTACCAAAAGTCGCCCCAGATCGTTTTGAGCTCCAGGCTGATAATGACAAAATTACTTTTTTGAACAAAATGTGTTTCCATTAAAAAATGATAGATCCACCTTTCTTTTTACAATGTGCTCAAAGGGTTTTCATTTATTTGAAGTCTAAATATTTAATTTTGAATTATTTTGAGGGTAGGGTGTAACAAAAACAAATAATGAAAACTGCTTTTTAAAGGTGTTAAAATCTATTCTTGAAGCATGTTTTCTCTTCCCTACTATGTTTTAACATTGAATTCCATTCATGATATAGATGTCAACTGAATTCCAAATTGGAAAAGAATTTTCCATGAATAAATACATTTAAAAAATAGTTTTTTAAAAAGTTTGTATGTGTTCTCGCGTTTTTAAACTTAGAGCTCATTTTCTCAAAATTGTATTTTTATACCCTACCTTGCAAAATGTGCAATATCTCAAAAACTACTTGAGATATCTAAAAAAATTCAAAGACCCCTCTGTTGAGCATTGAATTTCCTATAAGGTACAACCCTTAACTCTAAATGGTCACAATCTGACTTTCGGTACCATTCTTTAGACACACACACGTTTGATTGAAATGGAAACATATTTAGCTTACATTCAGTGAGAGTTTTACGGCACTTACGATACAATTCGGCTCATGCTGCCCTTACAGTTGGTGCCTCTCTTGTCTTATATGTGCTGAAGGTTAGAGGTATTACTACAGAGTAAAATTTTGTTTGAAAAGGAGGAGAGATAAGGACAATAGATGTTTAATAGGAAAGAAGGAGCAGACCACACCAGAGCACCCACCTACCACCCACAAACATTTTTACCATAGCCCTTTCAGAGCTGCGAGAGGCTCGACAGCCGAAAGCTGGGGTGTACAACCTTTTTCAATTTGATTCTTCAAGTTAAAAGAGATGCACACTGGCAGAATCTCAGCATGGAAAATGCAAAGCAGACAAACAGGAACAACAGAGGGATCAAAGATAGTACATAACAAGATGG
The DNA here is from genome assembly GCF_000002075.1 of Aplysia californica. NCBI lineage: Eukaryota > Metazoa > Mollusca > Gastropoda > Aplysiida > Aplysiidae > Aplysia > Aplysia californica. Next base: position 20,589 of record NW_004797409.1, on the reverse strand, counting down.
GCCACTTCTCTCTTTGAGCCAATTAAAAAAGTGTCCTCAAAATTTGGTGGCGCCCTCTTCACAAAAGCGCACTTTGCGAACAGAGTTACCCTACTT
>NW_004797409.1:17924-20230 GCF_000002075.1 Aplysia californica | reverse complement strand
GAACGCAGCGCCATCTGAAGCAAAGAGCATACTTCCTGCGGACACTTTTTTGGCTGAGTGAACCATCTTGTTATGTACTATCATTGGAGGGATAGAGAAAATGAGGGCCTACACATGACACCTTCCAACCACCCCCACTGAGACACCATGAAGACACAACACACACTAAAGAAATAAAACCACCCTCTTGCCGAAAATGTAAGAAAAAATATGACATATCAGGTAAATCCAGGAAAACAAATTCTCAGAAAAGCAGGAGTTTTGTGAAGAGACACACTAGTCATGTCCAGTAGAAAACGATATCAGAAGAGGAAAGAAAAAACATACACAGGAGGAGAACTCGGGAGCACTCCAAGAATAGACAAGACCAAAAATGATTCTGACAGTGTCTTGTTTTTTGTATGAGTTTCAGTTTAACTGCGCTCGCAACTGCATAAGGTCATTTGAGCGCAGACAGTGTCTAAAGAGTCACATCAGCCCTGATCAACAAAAGCATCAAGTGCTACTCACACTCGCAGTGAGTCACGTTGCACAGAGAAAACGTATACACGTCTCCTTTCTCAGAAGTATTGGTCTTAGTGAAACACCACAGCTCGCCCTGGCGACCAGAGCCCAGTAGTGGGTTGCGGCAGAAGTTCCCTGGCTCGTCTCCCTTGTTGAACGTAATGTCCTTCTTGTCGGGCACCAGGTCCCAGTCTACGCACGTCTTGCCCTGGGCCGTCGTGCTCATGCTGCCCCTATAGTGGGTGCCTGCCTTGTCATTATATCTGCATCTGCTTTCTGAAAAGTTAAACAAAAGAAAAAAGAAAAGTGAGGAAAAGCTTTTAAAACTTGATATAAATTTAATTTTGTCAGCATGTTTAAGTAAAGAGACTCATACAAACACAATTACAGTTATGCAGGGCTGGGAAAATGAAAGACAAACAGACAGAAACAAAAGAGGGAGAGAAAAGAAGCATATCCTTCTTTTTCTCAATTACATCACACTTGAAGTCTGGTATCTATCATTTGTGACGCTTCCTGGTGAAATCAAGCACTCGTCAAAATAATTAAATCGAAGATATCTGCATTTGTCTGCTGGTTTGGCAAATTTTTTGCCAATTTCCGTTTTTTAATTCAACACCTTTTATCTCCATTTAAAAAGTGTGAAGTTTACAAAAGCTTCTCCCCACATCAGAACCTATGTCCTCTGCGTGCAACAACAGGGTACCTAACGGCTACACATCATGTAAGGTTTTGAGTGAGTAAGAAGACTGGAGAAGGGCGGGCAGGCGGGAGTGGGCAGGGGGGAGTAACAAACAGAAGAAGACACTAACGACACACCAGCAGGTGATGCAGTGAGGTAATTTCTTTATTCCTTTCCTCTCTGTTTTGCTTATTCATACAGCCAAGAGGTACCACCATCGAAAGAACTGATAAGTACAATGCAGTCCAATTAACACTTACAGTAGTCGCCAGACCGTAGTATGCGTTCCCTATCTCTGGCGACTTTAGTAGTCGCAGACGCAACCAGGCACACTAAACATAATTAAATGACGAATGGAAGCACTGCACTGAAGTAAAGACAAAAGGAAGTCCCCCTATATGATAGCTGAATGGTTGATGAACCTCTATAAATTTTTACAGCCTGTTTCTTAGGGTGCCAATGTTTTTATTAAATTAGAAAACATCCTACCGTGGCTTCAGCGTTCTAAACTAGTGCGGTACTTGAGGGTTTGTCACTATATGAGCCTTTGGTATTGTAAGTGTTATGCCAAACATGGTAAATCCGAAAACAGTTGTAAACTGAAAGGAAAATAAAACCGCTCATTTGTTTTTCTCATGTTTGAGGAACCTGTTTAAACCGAAAACCCGGATAAACCAAAGGAAATTGCACACCCCCCCCCCCCCATTCGTAACTCACCGAAAAGACAATGTTCTCCATAGTATCCTGGGGCACAGCCCTGCCTGCAGGTACCGTTCACTGGCTCACAGACGGCGCCGCCCAAACAGCGGCCACATTGCAGCCTGCACTTCCAACCGAAATATCCCGGGTCACAATCTGAAAGAGGAGAAAGGAAGGAAAAACAATTAGACCCATCATTTCTTTGAATTTACTAATTTATCATGCTGTTCCAGAAGTGGTGGATAGGTTATATCTTAAGCCAAAAATGTGATAACTGCTTCCAATGATACTCTGAAATATTGTTGAAAGGGATGGTATGGGGTTTGTTTGTTGGTTTGAAGAAATACGAGAAGAGGCATGTCAACATGATAACAAGCATTTTGCGAAAAGAGAGAGAGCGAGAGAGAGAGAGAGAGGGGGG
>NW_004797409.1:12522-14896 GCF_000002075.1 Aplysia californica | reverse complement strand
CCAGACAGACAAACAGACAGACAGACAGACAGACAGACATATATGAAAACTTACCTCCTCGCATGCTCTGCGTAGACTTTTTTAGCTTTTAGTATTTAAAAAAAAGGGAAGCCCATCTGCGTGATAATGGCCAGTTTATTTATGCCGTGAAAAAATAAGGCAGGCAGAAAGAAACAAAAGAAAGACGATAATGAAGAAACAACAGTGGAACAGTAAAGAAGTAAAACCTATTAAGGACGCTCTCCAATCGCCAGGTATGCGTAAAGAGACACAGAAGTAGAGAAGAGAAGGTAAGTACACTGATTTAAGCCCTCTATTCGGAACTTACTTGACCTATTATGCACATCCAGGGTCTCCACTCTTGTGAGACCAAATGCGGGTATCGAAGACATCATTCGCAAAAGACAGGTTAAATATATGGTCGCTTTTAAGCACAAGGGGGCTATCCCGAAAAATGCTATTTTGAGAAAATCGAGGTTAAAGTGTTTGCCCCTTGTTCGGTTTCTAAAAAAAAAACTAGGAGAGTTTTCTCTATAACCAAAAAAAAATATGTACACACTAATGAAACCAAACGTCTCCTATAGGTAGGGCAATGCCCACTTTTGGTGTAGGTCAAGATTTTGGAAAATCCCCGAAATCTGGGTTAGCTCGTTTGTTCTTAAAAGCGACCATATATCTTAAAAATGGGTGTATGTATGTGTGTACCTGTGTGGTGTAGAAATTCATACAATACAAGTCAGCTGAATACTAAATGTTGTCCTATGAAAACAGACGTTAAGTAAGTGCCGAAAGGAGGCTTCAGACTAAAACTTTTCCAGGGGGAAATATTTCGCAGCTTTCCCTTCAAACGATACGAAATTGGATTGATGTTTTGTTTTTGCTTTTCCTGGATTACTTTTTTCCACGTGCAGCTCCCGTCTGGAAAAGCGGATGGGGTGATGTAAAGAATTCTCATCACTGAGGTGGTTTTTTGTACCAAAGCCTAGCCCCGCTGCGAGAAGGAGCTATACACGCGGAAAACGGGGACCCCATTGAACCCAGTGCACATTGGAGAAATTGTCATCACATCCCCATTTGATATACTTTGATGAGAGAAAGGACCGATCTTTCCTACATGGAGTGGAGAAGCAAAAGCTACAATTTTAATACCACTTTGGTTAAATCCTCCAAAATGAAACACGTTCGATTTTTTAAATTTTTTTTGCTTGTTTGTTTTTTTGTTCGTTTGTTTTAGTGAGCGTTTTACGGCACTTGCAACACAGTTGGGGAATAAAATTATAAGTTCCAAAGATTAAAGGTGTTACAAGAGAGTAACAAACGCAAAAAAGAAGGAGGAGAGATAAGGGCAAGAGATGTTTGATAGGAAAGAAGGAGAAGACCACACCATTAAAGCACTCGCCAACCACTCGCAAACGTACTCGATTTTTAAAGTCACGATTTGATTAAAAACAACCAATCAAAAGGCGCTTACGTCAGATCTTTTGTTAGCGAACAGAATTAGCAGAATGCTCAAGGTCGTCACGGACTTCTCGTCCAAATCTGATGAAGCAAAGCAGAGGCCACTCGATATAGCGTGCGCTAGCCAGCCCTATTACCCGACCCGACCAGACCCGACCTGTTCCGATCTGATAGTACGTCTTACCAATTTGCATCCGTTCTGTTGTTTATTCACACAGTATTAGTTTCGACCACAAACTCCCAAGCCCATCGACGAGAAGCCCTTCCAAGGTCGCAGCAGTTTGCCATGAGACCACAAGCAACTAATTATATTAATTTACTTTACGATTCCCTGCAAAAATACTACCAGCTCTTAAATAGCACGCTCCAGGTTTTTCATCCACAGCAGGATGGAATCACATAATGCGCTGCCAGTTTGGTCTCAGATATACCGTACACAGAAAACGGGTGGTTGGAGGGTGCCACTGGTAGGCCTTGCTTCTTTTTTTTGTCCCACTCTGTTGCTTTTGTCTTTCTGACTTGCTTCTTCCCGGCACTGTATGATCGTTACTGTGTCGATGTGGTTTTCTTTACTCAAACTTAAACACACACACACACACACACTCTCACACACACACACACACACACACACACACACACACACACACACACACACACACATGCGCGCGCGCGTGCGAGAGAGAGAGAGAGAGAGAGAGACAGAGAGAGAGACAGAGAGACAGAGACAGAGAGAGAGACAGACAAACAGAGAGAGACACAGACAGACAGACAGACAGACAGACAGACAGACAGACAGACAGACAGACAGGCAGGCAGACAGACAGACAGACAGACAGACAGACAGACAGACAGAAAAAGGGTGGTGAGGGGCGGGGGTCACCCTAAAGATGGCACAAGTCAGACAGACAGACAGACG
>NW_004797409.1:10752-11855 GCF_000002075.1 Aplysia californica | reverse complement strand
GAGGCTGGGAAGAGGAAGGGGGAGGGAGGGAGGAGAAGACAAGTGTGGCGTCATCAAGGTTTGGCACACTGGCACTAAGAGAAAGGTTTGGCCAACTCTCTCCCAATCACAGAGACGGACAGTCCCACTGTAATTTCTAACAAGACTAGGGGACCACGCACGGAATCATGGGTTTAGTTTGAGTGAGAGTGAAGAGAAACACATCGAAACAAAAATGGTAATTCAGTGCTGGAAAAAAAACACAGACACAAAGACAGAGACAACAAAAGGAAAGAAAAGAAGTAGGACCTACCAGTCGCGCCCTCCAACCACCCGCATTAGTTAACTTTAGTAACAATGATGTCTTAGTTTCAGCACGAGTTTAGTTTAGTTTTAGTCCCGAGTTTTACAGCATTTGCAACACAAATATTTCATATACGTGCCCACAGCACAGAGCCCGCCAACCACCAATCGAAATCATGAAAACTGTTCAGCTTGAAACAAACATACAGAAACAACCAAAGTAGAACTAGGAAGGTCACGCCATGTTCTCACCTTCATTATATTACTGATAATTTGCTGTCACAAAGAATTATAAACTAAGTGCATCATTGCAACATACAGAAAATTAGACGGAGGGAATCATGAAAAACATTAAATGTTTAACAAACATGTATACAACCTCCCCTCCCCCCTTTTTATAATATTAATAACAATATTATTATTGTTATTATTATTAATAATAATAATAATAATAATAATAATAATAATAATAATAATAATACATAATACACAATAACCAAATTCATTGTATAAAAACAGCCAAAAGTAAAAGGAAGGGTGTGAGGTTGGGGGATTTTTAACGAAAGTTGAGTCGTTGCCACTACAGACAGTGCACACAACCCCAGAAACCCCAGGGGCGTGAGACGAGCGGGGCATCAGACGGGATTGTCGCGGTTAATGCGCTAGACTAATGCTCCCTAATGCCAGTATCCGGCTTAGATCTCGCCCAATCTTCCTATGCTCCAGATTCTATCAATGTCTTGTAACCTGGCAGCACGGCTCCAGGCTTACCAGAATATCTTTTTATGACACGACATATACATGTGTATATAAATATATAT
>NW_004797409.1:6057-7400 GCF_000002075.1 Aplysia californica | reverse complement strand
GAGAGAGAGAGAGAGAGAATAAGAGACCATACTCAACAAAGGAGAGAGATGATATATTAAAAGCAAATCTCAGTGCAATGCCTACCCTTCCCCCATATAACACAGAACCAACTCCTCGAGCGAGGCACCCTGACACCCACAAATAGAAATCTCAAAATACATACATCATAATGTACAACTTTAAAATAAACATACAATTACATCTGACACATAACTTTAAAAATAAAGTATAGACAAAAAGACGAAGAAGCTCACAACACACAAGCAAGATAAAAGAGAAAGCTCTAACAATATTTTATATCGCAACTAACTTCACGTTCCAAAAATAGATACACTTAATTTTTTGGGAACATACATTCTCCCCTCCGATCTTAAACCGTCCGTCGCTATCTTTAGCTCCCCGCGCCATTCACACCATCATAACAACATCATCACTGTGGCGTTTTTGTCTTCGACACCCTCTCCGAGAAAAAGACATGATCGCACATTTTTCGGGGAAAACCTGCGGGTAAATGACAGGTCAGCGGTGAGAATGAACGAGTTTACAGACGTCATGGCAGGAGGATGGAGGAACGAGGGGAGAACGAGAGGTGGAGGAGGGAGAGGCATTTTGGCACCAGGCAAAAATCTAATAAAGGGATGGGTAAAGCCCAACAATTTCCTCATGTTCTAAAAATAATTCTCTTTGCAGCTGTTGACAACACAAAGTGAGAAAACATTCGTTGGGTCTTTTTTCTTTCTTTTTTCCCTTTTTTGTTGTTGTTTTATTTTATTTTTGTAGTTTGGTTTGGGTTTTTTCTTAACAGGCAACACCCGCGTATCACAGCGGAGCAGTTTGAATAATTGCACACAATCATCAGAAGCTGAAGTTGGTGTGTTTTCCCGTCTGTTTGAGTGGTGAAGAGAAGCACATCGACACAAAAAAGTCATTTACATGTAAAGCTCGGGAAAAGTCAGACGTACAGACAGAAATACATGTATAATAGGGAAATAAAAGAAAGGTAAGACCTACAAAAGGTGCCCTCCGACAACGGGCGGATGATTGAATATGAGTACACAGGTTGTGGCAAAATTAAAGGAGGTATGGCTTAGGGTAGAAGTGAACCAGCAGAAGCATGTCCAATATTATGACAGAAAGAATTTTTTTTTTAAATACGCAGAAGCCAGAAAAGTCTTAGGTGAAAAAACAAACGGGAACGAAGAGCACAAACGGTAAACCAACACGCACAACACATAAACCAGTAAGCACACAGCAACACACGTACACAAAGCGTAGCAGTAAACGGAAAACCACCCCCTCACTTCTCTCTCTCTCTCTCTCTCTCTCTCTCTCTCTCTCTCTC
>NW_004797409.1:2517-3630 GCF_000002075.1 Aplysia californica | reverse complement strand
AGACAGACAGACAGACAGACAGACAGACAGACAGACAGAATTGATGCTCGGGGTGGGGGGTTAGGTCAGACAGGTTGTTGCATCCCTCATCCTACGGAGGACATAATCGAAGTCGACTAGGCTATGAAACCGATAGTCGTGCCGTACCCACGGGCAGGGGAGATCTCCTCTTTGGGTTATTAAAGTACGAACAGGCGGGTCTGATTCAGCAGAATGTGAAGGACGGCGATTGTCCGTTTCTTTAGAATGTGTTAAGACGGCAACAGACCGATTCTGCAGAATGTGCGGGACGGCGACGGTCCACCCTGCTTCATTCTCCTGAACTACAAATATTGCTGTGGTCACAATAACTGATGATACGATGAGAATGGAGAAAGCGGGCTGGCATGTCGGGGGATATTTCTTCACAAAACATGAAACCATGGTTAACAGTTACGATTTCTGGCGTGGAAACAGATGATGCAGTTTGCTCGTTCTCGAGAAGTGACAAAACCACTCAATATTTGCAGTGCTCCCCAAGCACTTACATCGCAAACTCTTTTCAGAATTAAAGATCCTTTTTTTAAGGTAACGGGGCAATAATGATGTGGTGAAGAAAGACAGAATGAAGACAGGCTGATGGTGCAGTTGCAGGTCAAAATTAGGCGTACATTTTTTGATATCAGCTATCAAAATGTCATTTCTTTTTATTTGTTTGTTTGGGGATTTTGGGGTTTGTTGGGGTTCTTTGTTTTTGGTTTGTCTGTGTATTATGTTATAAACTTCTGAATGTCGGTACCCCAACGATAAAGCAAATCTGGCTTGTCGACCATATATCAATCTCACTTAAGACATTGATGTGAGCTATTGCTCGCTTCTGCCTCCCTTGTATATCCCCGAGATCTTCAGAAAAGAGATAGCCACTCAACTTGCGTGATCGTCGTCGTTCAACAACATAATAATATTAGGATCATTTCTCGAAGTAATCGGTATAAACCAATCAATCAATCAACCAATCAATCTCTCTCTCTCTCTCTCTCTCTCTCTCCCTCTCTCCCTCTGTCTCTCTCTCTCATTCTCTCTCTGTCTCTCTCTCTCATTCTCTCTCTGTCTCTGTCTCTCTCATTCTCTCTC
>NW_004797408.1:1486336-1488884 GCF_000002075.1 Aplysia californica | reverse complement strand
GTGTGTGCGCGCGCGCGCGTTTCAGTGGGGTTGGTCGTTAAGGTGCGGAAGAGGTGAGTGTGGTGGATTAGTAATAAACACCCTTTTTTGACTTGTGGTGAAATTAGACGAGAGAGCTGTGTGGTAGTGTAATGGACACCTTGTTTTGATTTTTTTCCCATATTCATCAAACCGAGAATTTCCTAATAATTACGTTTCTGCGCTTTTACGACATGGTCATGATATGGTTTGTGCTTTCTGAATGAACTCTTTCGGCCGTATAATATTAGCGGTAGAATTTGAAAATTCAAATTATGATTGCTTAACTTCTCATAGAGGTCATATCTTCAGTCTACTACTGAGCGACATTTATATAATATTATTGTTATGAAGATTCAATGTATGAATTATTTATGATCCAAACGAAGTATTACCACGCCAACACACACACGCACTAACACACACACACACACACACACACACACACACACACACACTCTCTCACTCACACACACACACACACACATACCCACAAATACACACACAAACACAAACACATACTCACGCTGACACATATACGCACACATCACAGGCTCACAAGGAACAGATTTTTAAACCAACAGCCAGTTTACTTAAGTAGAGACTTTTAATCGTTAAATGTAAAAAAATATATTTTATTATACCAATGTCTTTGATGTTTTGTATTTGGATGCAAGAATTAGACTTAACGACGATATTGTAACATACAAAACCAATGGTAATAATACACCGTCAATCAATTTCATACTAAAAGTAGGTACAACTATGTCTGTATATCACGTAATACCTTTGCTTTAAAATGTAATTTCGAGAACAATGTGGTTCGCTTATTTGTTAAGTGTCCATAGCTTAGATACTAAGATAAGATTACTCATTCAGTCTGCAAAGATGCTTATTATCATAAAAAAGACACTCTTTGTTAATGTTCAGGATATTGTACAAGATTTTAAAAGAATTTACTTTCCCTTTTGACACTTTTTTGCGCTGACTTTTTCAGGGTATGCGGCAGGTAAGTGTGAACACCCCCTAACGCCTTCTCTCAATATCACTTACGAACCTGCAATTTAGAAATACAAGTCTGGGGGGGGGGGGAGATGACAAAGGAACAGCCAGGTACAAACGATTAATACTTGTTGCAATACTCTCACAACTTGCCCCGAATCTAATTACCCCCGCTTTCAAAGTCAGTATCATATTATGACTATTTTTTGTGTCCTTCTTTATATTCTGTTATAATTGACTTTACATTCATTTAATACATTTCACACGTAAACGTCTTTCTCGGTGTAATATAACAATAATTATGATTCTTCCCTATGTTCGTGACTTTGACAACCATTTCTATGATTTTACAATGATTATTGAAGCAAGCTGGAACATGAACTACATGTAATTACACTTGATCATGGGATTAAGGCTAGATTAATAGTACTCTCGAGCTTCGCGATGTAGTAGTGAATGAAGCGTGTTGATGATAATGTTGTCATCAAACCACGTTAGTGAAACCAACTTCTCTATGTTGGAAGGTGTTTGTAATGGCAGTGTCTGTAGAAAAGTCTAAGCCTGTCCCCTCAACATGGTGTCCTAAGGATTCTGGTGGCGACACAATTAATTATCTCATCTAGGATTTGCCTCTGGAATCTTAATTCGCTGGCTTGTCATACTTAGCTAACGTTGTTTTGATCCCGAGCAAAACCCACATTTACTCTGACATTGTCCAGTTCTTACGATTAGTGACAGCATCCGACGACGCGGAAGGAGGGCTGATGGCCCTACACTATACCGAATCTTCGAGAACGTCTTCCGCAGTTACAAAAGCTGCGGCGCAGATTCGTTCAGCTGGTAATACGCTGGGCTTCAGTAAGAGGGGGAAGATCATCATGGTTTTGATCCCTAATAGGAGAATTCGATAATTTGGGTTGTTGTCGGAGTTTTTTTTAAACCCCATTGGCCAAATGCTCCATTCTACGCTGAGCCATGCGCTACTCCAGCTATTATTTTTGTAATTTAAATGTCTTTAGTATTAGAGGCCGAACAATCGAATCTGGTCTTATATTAATATTATATTTAAACAGGACTACGGTCCAGTTACTTTGATGATACCGGAATCCCCTCCCCCCTCTGTTTCGTTCTGTCTATTTATCTATCTATCTATCTATCTATCTATCTATCTATCTATCTATCTATCTATCTATCTATCTATCTATCTATCTATCTATCTTTTTCGATTCACATCAGAGAGTTTTACATGTTACTATTACCACTCTATAGTCATAGTCAGTGCAGGCAGCACCTACCTCACTAATGATTATTCACACACACACGCACAAATGCAACACGTATGCAGTAATTTGCCGGTGTGTGCGTTACTTTTTCATACCAGGCGTACTTGTAATATCACGGAAACCAGGGGAGATTTTCAACACTGCATGCTTTGTCGCTAACAACTCCTGCCCTCTTCACCCTCGTCCCTTTCAACCCCCTCCTCCACCCCTCTCCCCTTTTACGCCTCTTGTCCTTCTCAACTCTG
>NW_004797408.1:1477221-1484384 GCF_000002075.1 Aplysia californica | reverse complement strand
GTAGTAGTAGTAGTAGTAGTAGTAGTAGTAGTAGTAGTAGTAGTAGTAGTAGTCGTGATCAATATTAATAAACCATTCAATCGCGTTGAAGTGGATATAGGTTGTAGCTTCAGTGCAATACAACGTCCTTTGAATCATTTTTTTTGTTTAGCGAAAGTAACGCCAGAGACACAATGTTTCACTCCTTTACCCTGTGTAGCAGTTTGTTGTCACCGTTCTCCTCACCGACCCTCTCCCCTCCTCTCTAACCCCTGATTTAATTTGCCTTCTGCGAATCCCCAGCCACGCCAGTATCTGTTACTAGACAAGGACACGAGCATCAGTGACGTCACTCATTTCATGGCCCTGGCCTGGAAGCTTCATGTTCCAGAGGTTGTGCTCACCATCATCTCAAGCCAGGAATATTATCAGCCCTGGGGTAACTCAAGCCACGTCCTCGACTTCCAGATCGGTCTGATTCAGGTTCCCCACTGAGTTAAATGTGGTCTTGTTTCTTCCGTGGTCATCGTGTTCCTTTACTTAATTGTGTCTGGTTTGGTGGGCACAACTGGTGTCCTTTTAAACTTCGTTAAAGCCGTATTGTCTTTTCTCAGACAGTTTACGGTTATAGTATGAGGTTGCATTACAGGAAGAGCAGTAAAGAGTTAGCTCTGTAGTCCGTTTGTTATTTCCTTGCACTAGAGGTTAACCCAAGAGTTCACTGTAGGAACACAGCAAAATGAGATGGGACTATAATTTCTAACTGTGGAATTGTATTTATATACATTACGTCTGTATGGATAGTTGCTTTCCGATTGAAGAAGGTTTTAAAATCAAATGTTTCTGTTTCTCTGATGGGTTGTTGTATCTCACTCATCTCCAAAAAATACCTGAATTGTGTTCGAGGGACGTGAAATAGTAGCAATTATATAGCAAGACGGATACTTGGAGGTCAAGAGGTTTTTATGCGTCCTCTGCACATTTTCGTCATGGTTGCTTATGAAATGTGAGTGGAGGTTGCCCACCCATCAGTGACATAGACTTTTTATCGACACCTTTACTCTGCGTGTCCGTTCTTCCATTAAAACAGCAGGCAAAGTGTTTTCCTTTTGTATTGACCGTTTTCTGTCTATTAGGGATTAAATTGCAAGAAGAACTTTTACTGCGGCCATGAGAAAAGCTCTTCTTCTTTATAGGTAACTACCCCACGTGAATCCGGAGCAAAAATTTGTGGGCCCGCACGTAAATCCCGCTAATTTGCTGTCCCTCTGTTGCTTCTGTCTTCATTGCCTTTTTTCAGATACGATATGATCGCTTTCATTTCTATACGTTTCTTTGCAACCTCAAAATATCAAACACATCTGTTCGTTTAAAACGTAACACTGAAACTCAAGATTTTATTTAATTCATTTGACAGAGTCATAACAAAAATTTTGTCTATTGTTGTTAAATATATTATACATCCTTTTAACAAGTAAGAATAGTACATATTGATTATGACAGAATTCCTCACGCTGTCTTTGTTTGGCCCTGAACTGTTTTAGTTTTATGACATCCTCTTGACTTATGACTTTACCTCACGTCATATTTTTATCTTGTCTGACCTCACCGACCCTGAAAGTCGATGTGACCTTCGGATACAACTGAACATACACTTTCCCTTTTCGTTTACCAACATTTTGGACATTGGGGTCAGCTGGCGAAAATATTGCCTGCTAAGCTATTTCTTTTTTCCGGGCAACCCCTTTCCTCTTTCTCCCCCTTACCCGTACTGTCTTGATTGATTTAGTAGTCTTGGGGACCGTGATGTATCTCTACCAGTCCTTTTCTAGCTGTGCCCTTGTGGGGGGACATTTTTCGAAAGGGGGAGAAGATAGTTTGGTTGTAGCATTGGTAACGTCCGCTTGGGAGTTGTAGTAGGCTTCGACGTACCTTTTGTGAAAGAGAAATGATAGTTAATAGGGGAGTACGCTCCAAGGCTATCTCGCCTATTACAGGACCAAATTTCACCAAATTTCTCACATATAACAGGCGTAGTAAGGAATCTTAAAACCCACAATCAATTTTGAGGAAAAAAGTTTCGTTTAAATGGATACGGCGGACATATTGGATTTTGTTGACATGTCTTACGTAAGGAATACCGCACTTATTGTTCGTGGAAATTGATTTGTCTATTTTGCATACATGTTAACAAGCTTTAGATCTAAAATTGTGTCTGTGATTTTTTTCCAAAAGAAATTAGAACCTTTTAAATTAACTTTTTCCTGAGGTATTATTCAAATTTGAAAACAATCCGTGAAAATCCAATTTAAAAATTCATCATCATCATCATCATCATCATCATCATCATCATCATCATCATCATCATCCTCATCATCATCATCATCATCATCATCATCATCATCATCATCATCCTCACCGACTAAACAATTTCACATTCTCTTTTTTTTCTCCTTGTTCCTTTTTTCTTGAAACAAAACAATTTGCCCCATGTCAATACATTTAACTTAACCTACAAATATCGCCACCAAAATTAGGAGACGGGACCCAAAAAAAATAAAAATGAAAAACAATTTTAAAATACTTCAAAATCCTCACTTTGTAATCGTCAGGCCGCTCGACTGACCAAGATGTGGCTGCTGTCAGAGGGCGTGGCCGGCGGCCTGGCGGACATCCTGGGCGAGGCAGCGGCCGAGGAGAGACTGAGGAGGCGCATGGTGGAGTCCGAGCAGGCCAACCTCACCTACACAATGGACATGGAGACCTACCCCAACCTCGTGCTCATGGGGCTGACAGCCTTGGAGCAACTGACCTACGGGGAACAGGTGGCCTCTAATGCCAAAATAGTGAGTAGAAACCAAAGTCTTGAATGATTTTCTTCGCCTTCTTCTATCCCGTGGTTGGGGAAACCGTGGGGACACCTCTGCATCTGAAAACCAGCTCTCACCATTTCTCTTTGTCCTCTGCTTTCCTCAGATTGTCACCCATCGTCTTCCCTGTCCACTCAGCGATGTTGTCCTCCCATCTCCTTCTCTGCCTTCCTCTCTTTCTCTTTCCTTTTACAGTTCCTTTTAGGATTGTTTTGGAAAGCCCTATGGATCTTGTGACATGCCCATACCATTTTAATATTCGTCTCTTCACATTGTGGTCAGTAGATCATCATGCTACCTCACTGCATTTGTGATTCTGTTTCGTACCTTGAATGATAATAAGGTTATATATAGAATATCCTTCTACTGTAATGGCCTCCGCCGCTCTTTGTTGGCTTATAAAAAACTTCTCCGTGAAACATGTGCACCATGGGTGTCTGAATGAAGGGCAGAATATCGCCATGGATATGGAGACGTACCCCGCCTCGTGCTCATGGGGCTGGCAGCCTTGGAGCAACTGACTTACGGGGACGAAGAGGCCTCTAAGGCAGAGTAGTGGGTAGAAACTAGAGTCTTGGAATATATTTTTACAGTACAGAATTGGTAGCTTTTATATAAGGGCAAGCGGGCTAACCCAGGTTTCAGGGGTTTCCAGAAATCTTGTCCGTCGCCAAAAGTGGGCATTGCCCTACCTATGGGACAAGTTTGGTTTTCATTGGTGAGTATATTTGGTTATAGAGAAAACCTTCCTAGTCTTTTAAAGATAAATTTCATGGGTCCAAAAACTTTACCTTCGGTTTACTCAAAACCGCATATTTGGGGATAACCCTTGTGCTTAAAAGCGACCAGTTATTAGAATATCCTTCTAATGTAATTGCCACCGCCATCCTAATTGCTGGCTTGAAACATTTCTCTGTCATACATGTGCACCATGGGCCTCTAAATGAAGGCCACAATACCAATATCGTTCCATTCAGGTTCGTGCGCATCCTGTCCTCTCTTGGCCTTCATTTAGGGAATTTGATGTGTATTACAAAACCAAATGGAGCGCTCCATAGCGAACCGGAGCTAAGGCAAGATGCACGGTATACGATTTCATGAGACAGGCCTATGGATTGAATAAAACATTAGTTTCACATAATAAAGACATATGGTACAGACGCATCATCGCTTCAACATCCCCCTGCCCCCCCCCCCCCCGCACACATAACCAAGCATTGCAAAAGGAATCCTTTTAAGTCACCAATAGTGTAAGCGTTGCCAGGATAAGCTGATTACGTAGACACACAGACACATAGATTGCTGTTAACACGAACAGCACGTCGACTCGCTTTTTTCATATTAGTAGAAAGAATCTGAAAACAAAGAGAAAAGAGGACAAAAAAAACAACCCTATCAAAAGGTGACGAACCAGAAGAGCAATATGTATATATTTTTTTCGAACGTTATCAATCTATTGCGTCCCTATTTCGTTTAAGGCAGCAAAAAATCTCTTAGAATAAATTCACAGGGTCCAGAAACAGAGCCTTCTATCAAGTTAGCCAACAAAGGAGCCGAGATGGAGCTGGATCCCCACCATTCTCATTTCCTCCTGATGCGCACGGCGGAGGCAGGGGAAAGCAAATCGAACGCTACGAATGGCTTTAATATAGAGTCCAGGTACGCTTTTTCCAGAGATTTCCAACAAAATCTGTTGTCACCTGTCCGTCTTATCAAATCCTGTGAATGAGCTAGAGTTTTGTTCCTCGGTGGGTTTACGCTCAGATTAACTTAGATAAATTGCGTTTCCCTAATGCGGAGAAAGCGGTGGGCTGTGGTAAGTGAAAAGAAGTAGGCATGAGGGAAGAAGTAAATGCTATCAAACTTGTGTATTGTGAACTAACGTTTATAATCCTGTGTTTATGTATGTGTGTGTGTGTGTGTGTGCGCGAGTGTGTGTGTGTGTGTGTGTGTTAGTGTTTACGCACGAGAGCACTAATTGTAAGGATGTGTGTTAGAAGGAATTATTCTCTGCTCTAATTCTGCTATGTTGATGTGATTTTTGTCTCAGCTGAATCTTTTCTTGTTCTGGTATAAGAATACAAAAACCATTGGAAACATTTTTGTAGAAATTGGTCGGCTCAAGTATTTACAGCAGGGAGCACATCGACTGCTGTACAGCTGCAACACATTTCTTCTTTCTCTTTCCCCTAAAAAACAAATTATTACTACTTTGAAACCCAAATCTGACTACGGTTGATCTGTACTTCAGGTTTATCCAGTACATGACCAGCAAGACGAGAACTGGTAAGGGATAAGAAAAGTATAAAATATTCGTCACAAAAACGCAGAGGTTTCGTGAAGAAACTGTAAGTAATAATAATATTATTATTATCAGCATTATTCTAACACCAAGAAGGGTGAGAAGGTATTGCGCTTGCAAGCTACTGCAGACACCAAACATGGTAACAAAAAGAGGTAAAGATATGATAGTAAGCAACTTGTAATGATGACTAATGTTGACATGTAATGATGACATGGATATATTTTATACATAATATATAATATTATAACATGTATTTTATATACATTGTATTATGTGTGTGTGTGTGGGGGGGGGGGGGTGCCCTTGCGTGTGTGAAAATCTGTTTGTTTTTGTGCGCCCGCTCACTCGAACGCGGGCATACATGAATGATTACGTTCATCTCTGGTTTGTCTTTCAAATCGTACAGACGACACAAAGAAGTCGCCCTCATCCCACGACTCTGTGGCACCGGTCGTAGGACTGCTGGTACAGGGAGGACCTCGGGAGATAGACAGGGTGCTGTGGCTGCTCAAACGACAAATCCCTGTGATTGTCATCAAGGGGAAGAAAGGTTTTGCCTCCGGACTCATTGCCTATGCCTATTCCGAAGGCATGAAAGGGTGAGAGTTTGAGTAATGATGACAAAGTGGTTGTACATTAGCTTACAAACGCCTGCTCTCTTTCGTCTCGCTGCCTCTGTGTCTCTATCTTTCTCTACCTCTGTCTCTCGGTCTCTGTCTTTCTCTATCTCAGAATAAAAATACTGAAGTCCTCCACCAGCCTGCTCAAAACTTAACAAACATTGCGTCTGCAGTCATGAAAGTGCACGATAGCCAATTCAAAGCAGTGAGGAATTTGACGAGTATTATAATTATTATGCTGAAGTCGCTTCAAGATAAGCTATTTAAGCTAGATGTGCGTGTTTTGGTAGACTAAGAAATATACAGTGTGATCCAAAAAAAACAACTTTACAACATTTTTTCTGAATATCTCTCGCAAAAATTGTTCTAGAATGCTGTGATTTGGAACAGAACATATTCATTCAAAAGGAATTTGTTTGATATAAAATATACGAAAAAGAAACATGCTTTGAAAACGGAAACGGCTAAAAGAAAAAAGCACCCCAAAACGCAAAGTTCACCAATGTTTAAAAATCTTGTAAAGGAAGTCGTGAAAAGATTAGTTGACCTTTTTCTTTATTTTCTCTTTGCCATTAATTTCCATCTCTGTGACACTTAAACAATATTTAAATTCGTTTACAGAGTTTTAAAAACCAAATGACTTCATTCTGAAATTCCTAGAAGCAGTGCTCCACTTTCCCTCCTTGGGATTCGACACATTTTTAACGCGTTGTTCGAAATGCTCAGTGGCGTCCTAACACAAAGACCTGCTAAACCATGGGTTTTTTAAGCCACATACACTGTACATATTCACTAGGAAATGGCTTCTAGAGACAATAGAGTGGGGGTGCCCAATAGACAGCATTTTTTAAGTTAACATATCCCGCAGAGTGAAAATGGGCATTGCACTTAATCAAAATTCATCGAGGAAATGATCCCTCTTTACAAGACAATCGAGGAATCATGAACACATTGTCATGCTCTGATCCATGTCATCTCGGCCTAGCGAAGATGAACATGGTATAGTCGTAGGTTAAGATATGCCATGATAATGCAGACTGTCGATGTGTAGGAAAGTCCTAGCTGCAGATCTTCTACGGAAAGACGTCTCAATGGACTCGGCTTCTGAAATCAGCACTCTGCTGACGTTTAAAGGGCTGCGCATGGTGCGTATTCGACCTGAATTGGTCATTTTTTAAAGAAACTTTTAGTTCTGATTCGCTATAGATCCAAATTGACGGAACTTCTCTACTCATGACGCCAAAGGTCTGGAGGGCACCTAAGCATTCTCTCCATGCCGTGCGCAGAACTTACGAAATGTCAGGGATAGTGAGTTTGTGGAGAGGTAATGTTCAATACAAAAAGCTCTCTGCTCTCTACTAAACGTAGCTATGATCTCAGCAGGCAAAC
>NW_004797408.1:1449721-1472221 GCF_000002075.1 Aplysia californica | reverse complement strand
TTAAATTGATTAAAAAGAACAATTCAAACCATTGCACGTACATGCTCTAATGAAAGTGAGGTAGGCTTGGGTTTGTAGGTACCGTACTAATACTCAAAGAACGCAAACTCGGATCGCCTGCATTTTCGACAAGCGGAATATCAACTGAGTTAGCGGCTGTAAGAAGCAAAGTTATGTTGACACTCTCTAGATTCTATATTTATTTTCCAATGTGTTACTCTTATGGTGTTCAAATCAAGGGAGAATAGACAGACAGACAAGTAGATAGGTTAGCAGATAGATAGATAGATAGATAAATAGATAGATAGATAGATAGATAGATAGACAGATAGATAGATAGATAAATAGATAGATAGATAGATAGATAGATAGATAGATAGATAGATAGATAGATAGATAGACAGATAGACAGATAGATAGATAGATTAAGAGATAGATTGAGAGAAAAGAAGTCTGAGAACAGAGGGCAAAGTGGACAACAAAATGATAATATCCTAAAGAATAATCCTCAAACGTGGCCACAAGGCTTAATCCATTCTTTGTGATTGCTACTGTGTTCAAGCACCCAGGTTGAGCTATACTGAAAAAATGCATTCAGGGACATAAACCTTTCTATATGAAACTAAAACCTGAATTTTTACCCTTTTTATCTCTTAGGAAAACCGCAATATTTACTTGATAACACAGCAAATCGACCACTATGTTCTTTAATTTTGTCTGTTGCAAATGAACGAGGAGCTGTCATTGCTGATGTACTCATTGCGTTGTTCTTTTTCTCTCTCTTTCTCTCTCTCTCTCTCTCTCTCTCTCTCTCTCTCTCTCTCTCTCTCTCTCTCTCTTTCTCTCTCTCAGCACAAGGAGAGTGCAGAAACTATCAATTTAAGGAGAAGATTAACAGAAGCCTCAGACTAGCCCTCGACTGGAACAGGCCCGACGTCGCGTCGTCTCGGATTCTCAACCAGATGAAACTCTCCACTTTTCGAGTAGGTTGAAACTCTCCACTTTTCGAGTAGGTTCAATACGTTAACGATTTTTAACTTTTCATTTGTATCAAGACAGGGGATCCGTGTTGATCAGGCAGGCGGGATAAAATATATAGACTGGCGGGATAGACTGCTGGCCCAACGACAACTGACTCTAACAATATGCTTTCATCCCTTGTCATGTATCACTCACACATAATAATAATAATAATAATAATAATAATAATAATAATAATAATAATAATAATAATAATAATAATAATAATAATTGGATTTATATAGCGCATATCCATGCTCAAGAGCATGCTCTATGCGCTTTACAATTATTATTACCCCAGCAGACCCTCTGAGAACACGCAGAAACATTCTCGGCTTCCGCGGAAGCATACAGTGCAAGCTGCAGATTTCACGCGCTCAAACACTATCAAACTGACAAGATCGTTCACTGTCTATAGCCGGGTCCCCAATTCCACTTGGGTGAAGTGAGGAAAATCTGTGCTAAGTGCCTTTACCAAGGACACAACATCAGGCCCCTGACGGGATTCGAACCCACGACCTTACGGTTGTGAGTCCGAGAGCCTAACCACTAGGCCACCGACGCCTATATAACCTTTCTACCTCAGAATTACAAAGTTTTATCTGCTCAGTACCTAGTTTGGAGAAATTTGACGTAAGTAAATCAGTTTCACAACATGTAAAGCTTTTTTGAATGCAATTCTTGGATATCTTGATAACGACTAGGACTAATCTTACGATTTGATGGAGAAGATAGACTATTTGGTTCTGGCCTCGTGGTCTTAGAAACTCAAAACACCCCAACATTTCAGAGAGAACTTTGCAATTTTGTGGTAGCGACCTGTTTAGAGTAAAGGTGTCAGTAAAAATAAACTCAAGCCCTCCACTGATAACTTCCTTGACCTCACGCGCACATTTGGGGTTCCCTCTCAGTGAGATCACATGTGCGTTTTATGAAATCGTCATATAAGAGCCAGATCAGAGTATTATCATTTTGACGCGAAATTTTGTTTTCACCAATCGAAAGTGGTGTCATGGGCTTCATTTCTTTACCGGTTTCCATTGAGTTCCCCGCCTGAAAATCGCTATAAAAAGCAAATTTTAATAAGTGTTTCACTTATCATAGCTCTCTATTGTTACAACTTGGATGAAGAAACAAGAATTACTACGGAACAGACAGTAAAGCCAAGAATTCCTAAATCACGTATCACAATGATACGCTTTTCGGGCTTGACCGTTTCCGGTGTGTTGATCATTCATACATACCTTCATTAATCAGTTTTTCGTTCCTCCTGAAAAATTCACTAAAATCTTGATACGTGGAACTGGCTTTTATAGGACGAAAGCATCGTGCAAGGAAGACGGTTTTAATCTATTTTTGGAACATGGGTAAAACATGTGCGTGTGTGTGTGGGCAGGGGGTGGGGGGGGGGGTCCTGATGCTATTTGTCGCTATGAAAGAGACAGGGTAAAAAGTTCATATAAGCGCCGAAGAGTGAGGTGTTACATGAGAATGGCAAACGTTAAATAGAAGAGAGATCATGCCGATAGAAGTTTGATAAGAAAGAAAGGGCAAACCACACAAGTTCATCCGCCCACTACCCGTTGTGTTTTTGTTCGCGTATGTTTTTTCCCCATTAAAACACTAAACTGGTAATAAAAATGTTATTCACTCCTTAGGATTAATACCCTGTTCCGGTATACAGGTCAAGCCATATTGAAACTGTTGTGTTTGCAAATAGCATTCATGGACAACTCCTTAATACGACACCAAAGCCTGAATGTCTACCGTTTAATCTATATAGAAAAGCGTAATATTCACCCTGTGACACAGCGAATCGGCCACACAGTTCCTTCCTCCTGTATAGAAAGAGAGACAGACAGACAGACAGACAGACAGACATATAGACAGACAGATTAACAAGTAGACAAACAGAAAGACAGACAGATAAATAGATACTTAGATCCAGCACTGGAAACATCCACACCGTTATTCAACTGGTAGGAACATAATTAGCGCCCAGTCAAATGTTAACACTAATCAACAATAAATGAAAATGGGCCTTAGTTAAGTCTAAATGATATGTTGTTTGAAGAGCCTATGGATCTTCGAGCTGATAGAAATAGAAGCCTAGATCTAAATCCTTTTTAAAACAAACAAGTAAAACAAAACAAAAACAAGCAAAACAAAAACAAACAAACAACGAAAACACTATAAAAAGCATAATAAACGGACTCAAGAAATATTTTTACCGATCAGAAAATTTCTTTAGATATTACGTGTTTATCTTGAGCCGCAAATAAAACGAACCAAAGTCCCCACAGGATATTTTTCTCTAAAGAAATTCTCCCCATTTTGCTTGGTGCAGTGGGTGGTTGGCGGGTGCTCTGGTGTGGTTTCCTCCTTCTATCCTATCAAACATCTATCCTCCTTCTTTTCTTGCATTTGTTACTGTCTTCTAATATCTCTAATCGTCGGCACTCATATGATATTATTGTGTTGCAAATGCCGTAAAACTTTTACTAAAACTAAATAAGGTGCAGGAGAACTATAGTCTAAACGAGCTTCGTGTAAGCCGGAATTATGCCGATTGATAGGAAGCCCATATCGCTGAGTTGAATAAACTGAATATTTGTGGTCGATTTATGAGAAACGAGGGTGCCAAAACTGTCTGGAGAACCACTCAATCCTTCCTCCGTTTTTGTCTCATGTGAAGGAGAAAATAACCTGCTCATGGAATCGCCCATCATTGTAGTACACAATCTAAGATAATACGTGTCACAACGCCGTGGAATCAGGCACTTGTCAGTTTCTTGGGCATGCGAAGTTATTGATATCATCTTAAAGTTTGTTCATTTGTCTTGCTTTTATTGAAAAAGATACCCATCTATCTTGAGTAGAAGTGGAGATATTTGCAATTGATGGTAAACAAAAACGTCCAGCCCCAGCTCCACAAAAAAGGCTACTTTTGAGCAAATTGGCTGATTGTGATTCTAACAAGCCTGGCGCATTAGGAGGAATTATTCAGATTATGCCCTTACCGAACTGAATACGCTGAATATTTTCTACAGCAGGCTGGAGTTAACGGCCAGAGTCAATTGATTGTCAGTAATTTAAGTAGCTGCTATTCCTCGTAAAAGCGTAACTTATATTCGAATAAAAATTCATTCTAGGTTACTCTTTTAGTCTTCAGTACATTGATTTCAGTGTTCTTTATCTCCACACCATTCAACCAAAAAATAGTCTTTTAAAATTTAGAGTTTTCATCATCCTCGTCCTGCAATCTTGGAACCAGGGGAGGCAGGAGCAGGTTGGGAAAACATAAACCTTCTTGTGTCCATTTTTTATGACTGGCTCCTGGCCTGGAGGGGGGGGGGGGTAGATGGGGTTGGAAAGGGGCAAAATGGGGGGAGGGGGGAAAGGTGGATGTATTTGCTTAAAAATTGTGGTACGGGTAGGATGCACAGTGTTCTCCCTCTGTTTCCCGAAAATGTCCAAAGGGCATATTTATCGATAAACATACTCCCCTCGAAAGGAGATTATGCACTGTTGCTAGTGTAAACATCTGACTATTCAGGGGGGATTTCTGCAACCCCCTCCCCAAATCTCCAAAGACGGTTATAGCAGGCAAACAGTCAGTACAACCTGTAAAGCACCTCTCATGAAGATCAAACATCGAAGGAACATTACATGTGACATTCACTTCATTATGCCGCCTCCGTTTTCTTTCCTTCCTTCTTTCTTTTCTTCTTTCTTTTCTCTAAATAACAGACCAGCCATGCTCCTGCCTAAAAAAAATTATATTAGAGTTCGTTTGTACAATGTTTTGAAATACACACAAACGCCGCAATACCACATTCACGAATTACGAAGGAAAAAACGATGAAACCATATTGTACTTTGAACAGATCATGCATGTTGTCAAGATTTTCCATGTGCAGGGTTACTGATTATGGGAAATGGGCTATATTTAAAGAGTGTTTGCCTATTTGGCTTAAACGTCTAATAGACCTATCGTTTTCCTCGTTCAAGAAGGTATGAGACTTTCAGACAGTAATAATTTTGTCTAATTCTATTGAACTGAATTTTTATTGATAGTTGGAGGGCGCCTCTGCTCGTTGGCATTATTTTGTTTATTTCCCTCTGCTTTACTCTGTGTTTCTTACACGTTGCCAGAATAAATGGCCGTTATTGAAACTTTAAATGGTTCTTAAATCGAGTTTTTTAAACTTTTGGACAGCGGTTAGCTTATATTGTTGTCCACCGTTCACACGACATGTCTGATTAATTTGACGTCTTACTAGGACGCACCTTTTTCAAAGTCTGAAATAAATATTATGAAGCTTCACTGAAGTGTCTGTATTTCCTGACAAGACAAAGTAATAGATCCCACCAGTCACGCAAAAATAAATATGCCCAGAAATAACGACTGAAGGACAAAACACCAATGTCGAAACACCCATAATTGTCTCTACTTCCCGCAGCGATACGGAATTAATAACAATTAAACCAGGTATAAGAGAAAGTCACAAAAGTTCAGCTCTTTGACCCAGGCCCCCAGTCTATAGCCATCACACGTAAGGTCTGCTCGAACAATCTGCTCCAGGTGAGGGACGACATTTTCGTGGAGGCCCTCATGTTGGCAGACCGTGAGGCTTTCGTGGAGTTATTTCTGCGCATGGGCTTCCCCTTACGTCGCTTCATGACCCGCAGCCACGTTCGGAAACTGTACGAAACGTCACTCACAAACGAGTTTTTCTCCACCATCTGCCTCCAGAGAATCTTGGGATACAAGTGGGTAAGATGCTCTTTTCCTCTGGATTTATTGAAGTTTGGAAATATATTAAACTTATTTTGAAACATGAAATTATGTTTGTTAACAACATTTATATAAAAAAGAACGTTTTCTGATTACCTTTGAGGGGGGTATACACTCACTGTCCCAATCGTACCTGTAATATGCTTGTGTGGATGTGTTTGTGTCAGTGTATATCCAGGATGAGAGGCAGAGGCCGATTATGAGAGACAAAATAAATTTTTGTGTGTTTCCCTTGTCCGGTTTTCTCTCTCCCATACATTTCATTCTTCCTAAAATATTTTTACCGACTCTCTCTTGAATCTTTATAAACACTAAAAGATCCCCTTCCCCCTTCTGAAAAAACTTGTAAAGGTATTTTAGTCACACTTAAATATGTGAAAAGAGCAACAAAAGACGAACAAAAGCGTAAAAAGTAATACGTCATAACATATATGCGTGTAATAAAAAGGAAAAGTGCACGAAGGAAACTAGTTTCATGTGTTATCATACGTGTATCAGCGCAGTGGAACCAGGCGCTCATCAATTTTTTATGCATGTGAAGTTATTGGTATTATAATAAAGTTTGTTTAATTGTCTATCTTTCAGAGAAAAAATCTTAATTACCGTGAACAGGCATCGAGATATTTGCGACTGGAGGAGGTGGGGGTCGCCTGGTGTCAGAGTTATTAAAATGTATATCTGTGAAAAGGTACTCTCCTTGAGAGGATACATACGTTGTTGTTTTCCTTTTAAATATCAAACCGTATAGAATAAGAAAATCTTCACAGAATCTAAACTTTTCCTTCCAGCCTGCTCTTTCTCCGGATTTCTTGACCGGGGCCGATTCATCACTGAACCGCCTACTTTGCCGAGTGTCTGGTCTTCAGCAGCTCATTAAACCGGCGGATACGGACCTTTACTCTGTGGCGCAAACATCTGCCGACAAAACAGTCGCCGAGAGAAAGGTGACAGACACAGACTGATTACGCTTCCTCCTGCCTCTGAAAACACTATAATGAGCCTTTCTGTTTTCATGCGAACCGCTAGATAGCGTTCTGAACTTTTTATTCTGTCACTTTTTTCGTAGCAAGAAGCTAGAATTCTAACGCTTATTTTTCCTTTCCTCCAAATAAAATTTGCGAGCATTCGAGTGGAAATACTCTGTGGAAATGGGGAAGATTTGAGCACATCTGAATTAGAGCTCTGAAAAGTGTTCAAAACGGTTTTTTCTTTCTTGTGAACGGTCAGGGCATGACTGTTGTTTCTTTGACGTAACTGAACGAGATCCTGGCGCAGTAAGATATTTTCTCACCCCCTTCACTGCTACGAAGACGTAGGACTCACGGCTCCTCGAACACGCCTCTATGTTTGGGTGACTTTAAATATTAATGTATTTTTAATGTGTCAAAATCAGATTATGCAGAATTTATTAAGCTTTGAATTTGTATCGTTAGTAAGTAGATCGTTATTACTTGTTCCTTTCTCTTCACCTACAAATGATGTACATTATTGATGTAAGTAGCATAATAGTGGCTTGACTCTTCCCCACTTGACACAAAAGACATGAGTTCTATTCCAGGGTTCGGAATATCACGTGTCTCCATTTTTCAGCAGGGATTTAAATTTCACTTATGACAAGCTTTGGCATTTCGAAGCGGCCCAACTTCTGAATGATCTAATATCTGTCTAAAGGAGCATAAATCATTTATGGTTAATACATACATGGTATGTATACTGTATGAGTGACCTGTACCATATTGCCTTTTTTGTCTTCAGGCTCTATTGGAGCTTCTCTTTTGGTCAGTCTTGACCAATAAGCAAGCTCTGGCGAAGAAACTGTGGCAGCGAACCTCAGAGCCGTTGGCGGTCGCCCTGGTCATCTCCAATATCTACTATCGTCTCTCAAAGATTTACATCTCAGACCTGGACTTGCAGATCCGGATCAAGCAGGCAGCGATGTGAGTCTCAACTACCCTATTGTGGAGTGATTAAATAAGAACTGGCAAGGTGCTGATCACAACTGACTTAGACGTGCTCTTGTGAGTTTTGCCGGGTAAGCTCAAAATACAAATTGGTTTTTGTGTTGCTAAGGCCCATCGCATACCAGGAAAATTTCCACTTGTCGCAGCGCTGCTTGTCGTCACTTTGCGGGGAAGAGAGACGAAATGGTGAAAATTGCCCAATTTGCATACTCCCAGCCGTGCAACTAGCGGCCATTTTCCTATACTAGTGTGCTTGTGGACTTATATCAACATTTATTTTAATGAGATTTTCAAGTCAGAAGGTTTTCAGTGAATTCAATCTGTCAAATCAGTATAGTCTTGCCTTTTAGAAATAGATACGTCACGCAGCTTTGGTCTAGGTTGCAACAAATTACTGTTTGCCACTAGTAACGCGCTACTGTGAGTGTCATGTTGTCACCCAAAATTATTTTACGAAAAGAAAGATCTGAATTAAAACTTCATTTTTTTTACAAGTGTTATGTTTGCCACAGCAGAATTCACATAACATAGTTCAGTATAATGTGTTATGTAACTAGAATTCTGACACTTCTCCTTCCTTCACATAAAACTTGCGAGCTCGTAGGACCTACGACTTGCATATTATGTCTATCAAACAGTGACTTTGGCCAGCTGGCGATCGAGGTGATGGACATGATTTACGCGGACTCTGGCGTGTTCGCCTTCCGCTCTCTTATCTCGCCCGTGGAAGATTTCAACGGTCTCACAGTCGTCGACTTAGCCCTGATCGGTAACAACAAGTTCTTCATCGCTCACCCGTGCTGTCAGAGAGCGGTCAGAGAAAGGTGGCTGGGCATGATCAAGATCAAATCTTTTGGGAACATGGGCTTTGAGGCTCCTGAGTATTTGAAAGTAAGTTGTAAGTTACATGGGTTCCGAGTCAACTGAGTATATAAAAGTAAGTTGTATGTTACATGGGCTCTGACATGAGGCTACTGCGTGTATGAAAGTAAGTTGTAAGTTACATGGGCTTTTAGGCTGTTGAGTATATGAAAATACGTTTTAAGTTATATGGGTTTGAAGCCCCTTAGTAAATTTATAAAAGTAATGTTGCAAGTTACATGGGCTGTAGGGCTTCTGAGTAATATGAAAGTGAGCTGACTTTTGCAGTTTCCTGTTCTGTGGCGCGTTGAGAAAAGAATGAGCTAGAAAGCGAGATACTGAATTCTTGGCAGCTTTTAGCTCATAATGAGCCAGCTCAAATGTCCACCACCTTGGGTTAGGAGATTTGATAGCAAATACGAAGGAAATGGTCCAAGCAGCAGGGGCAGTCGCTTACTCCTGTTAATTATAATCTTGAGTACCACTTTTAAACACTACTGTTATGAGTTTTGCAATATAATACATGTTTGGGATAAAAACGTATCCCCCCCCCCCTCTCTCTCTCTCTCTGTGATCCCCATCTCCTAAACTTCCTCTCTCTCTTTTCTTTTCCCTTTCCCCTCTCTCTTTCCCTTTCTCTCTCTCTCTCTCTCTCTCTCTCTCTCTCTCTCTCTCTCTCTTTCTCTCTCTCTCTTTCTCTCTCTCTCTCTCTCTCTCTCTCTCTCTCTCTCTCTCTCTCTCTCTCTCTCCTCGTTCTCATTTTATTCCATTGCACTATTCTTTTTCTTTCTTTCTTCTTTTCTTTCTTTCTTTATTCCCCACTTTTTTTTAGTTTTTTCTTTTCTATTTTTTGTTTTACGTCTCCATCTCTTTTCAAGTCTATTGTGCACCTTTGATGTTTATAGTTTCTTTATCCTTTTTATTTTCAAGAGTAATATTGTTCTTATTCCTTTTAGAATTTAATATTCCTTTTTACTCTCTTCTTCTTTGTCTTGCTGTCTGCATGTTTCTTTATACATATTTTCCTCAAGTTTTCTTGTCTGTTTCCCTTACTCTCAGTCACCTATCTTTTGAAAATGTTGGCAAAGCTCCTCAAATAATCGGGAAGCAAATTTTTTTCAGGATTATTGCTTTGGGTCCAAAGTCTTGTCCTATGTCCACCCACACATTAGATGTCAAGAAAAGTAACATATTTTAAAATGCCTTAAATTCATACTCCGTCTGCATGCATGTCAATTATTTTCTACTTCTCTGTCGGCATCTGCTTTTTCTCCATTCCATTCACTTAGTGTCAGTCCATCTCCCCCCTCTTTTTGCCGGCCTCATTTCTTTACCCTGTTCTCTCTATCTCTCCCCCCTCTCCCCCCCCCCTCTCTCTCTCTCTCTCTCTCTGTCTCTGTCTGTCTATCTGTCTGCCTGTCTGTCTGTTTGTCTGTCTGTCTGTCTCTGTCTATCTGTCTGCCTGTCTGTCTGTTTGTCTGTCTGTCTGTCTAGCTCTCTCTCTCTCTCTCTTACTCCCCTCTCTCTCTCACACACACGATCTCTCTCTCTCTCTCTCTCTCTCTCTCTCTCCCTCTCTCTCTCTTTCTCTTTCTCTTCCCCCTCTCCTTCTTTCTTCCCCCTTCTCTCTCTCTTTCTCTCATTTTCCCTTCCCTCTCGCTCCCCCCTCTCTCTTCCTTTCTCTCTCTCTCTCTCTCTCTGTGCCTATCTGTTTGTCTGTCTTTCTCATTCTCTTGCTCCCTTTCTTACTAACTCTCTCTCAGTCTCTCTCTCTCTCTCTCTCTCTCTCTCTCTCGCTCTCGCTCTCTCTCTCTCTCTATCTCTTCTCTCTCTTACTCACTCTCTCTCTCTCTCACACACACTCACTCTCTCTCTCTTTCTCTATCTTTCTCTTTCTCTCTCTATCTCTCTATCTTACTCTCATTCTCTCATCCCTCTCACTCGTTCTCCGTCCCCCCTCTCTTTCTCGTGCTCGCACGAAAGCACTTTCTTACCCTTTTCCTCTCTCATCTCCTTTCTATGTGCGATCTCTCGGACAAAGTAAACAGTCCTGACTATTCAGCTCGGTTGGGCGTCTCACTGACTGGAAATCGACCCTTTAAGGCTCTGTTTCCTCTTAACTAGTCCTTTTAACCTTTCCTTTCGGATACGTAGCTAAACACAAGTATAAGCTATGAAATGACCAATTATAATTGTTCCAATAAAAATCAAATGAAAAAAAGCTTGCGTTAACTCAAGCCGAAAAATGTTGTTTTATAATAACCCTCGTAACATAACCACGATGAGCATGTTCAATGTTGAATGCAGTGTTATTGATCAGTAACTACTTTAGTTTGATTATTTGAGAATATGCATTTAATTCATTGATCAGTATACCCAAGTTCCACAGTAGTCAGTGTAATGACATTTTACGGATTTCATATCTATCACAGTGGCAAGGGGGTTACTCCAGTTTCCTTATCGAAAAGATCTGAACGAGGTGGCTCGAGGATAGTGGGTGTGACCAGAATGAATAATTTTCGAAAATACGGTATTAGAGGTTTGATTGCCTATTAATTATGATGAAAACAACAAAACACATCAGACTATCAACGTACAATCACTTTGCATAATTCCGCAGATATTTTGCTGTCTCTTTCTGGTGTTTCCTATCTACTTCTGGTTGAACTTCGACAAAGCCATGGCTAACGTGAAAGCAAATATCGGTAAGGCAGTTACTTAAAAACAATTATGAACGTTCCCTAATAAGCCACACCTTTGTCACTTTGCTTCCAACGATAGAGCCTACTGTTAAACTTGAAACGTGCTTGTTTTAGTCTTTTGTTCTGTAATGTGGTAGTGAAGAAATGCAAGAGTGGAAGAAGGCTAACTAAGTTGCAAGAATAAGAGACATAACAACCTTCTCACACAACGAAGTTCACTGACTTCGTCGCCACTACAGCCCTAGATCGTACCCTCGGCCACAACCCTTTCTTATGGCTTCTAACTGCGCTTGTCCCAACCAGGATTATTAGATTGAATAAAATTGAATACTTTTCTGTAACAGAAGCACATCGTACCTGTATCTACAATCTTTTAACACCCCTCACAGAATTTTTCTTTGAACCTTTAAGTCTAAAGTAATGCCCAATTCCAGAGCACCGTGGCAAAAAGTTTCTGAGGGTCAGACTGCCTTAGTTTGGTATCATAAAGTTGGTCGTAAACGCAAAAGGCGTACTCTTGTTTTTGACAACTGTCTGGCTATTCTAATGAGTGCCAAAGCGTGTTCAGTACGCTGTACAGCAGGGAGATTCTTTCGGTTTATTTAAAAGGTTCTTGTTTTTTTAAGTCATTTTTTTTTCATTTTATTTCGGCTGTATCCCTCGGGACACAATAAAGCTGTTTGTAGCAAGGGTCCAGCTGGCAAGGTCGGTTGCGATGATGTTTCATAGACCTTCTTTTAAGAAAATAGGTGGGTTATCAAATGTATATTTTGGGATCATGGACAAGTTACGGGTAATTCAATTCCTGCAAATCAGAGTGAAGATAGATATGCTAGATGACGGTTTAATTACCTGTAGATCAAACGCTAATTTGCAAGAACTGTATCTCCCGAATCAACCCCATGATCCCAAAAATACATTTGTTAATCCGATTGCCAAAGGGTTTTCTATTTTGATTGAACAGGTTTAAATGGTTGTTAATTATTAAAAAAAGGTTTACATGATTGCTCAATTGTTTAATTAAATCAGTTGCATATTTTTATATTCAATGAAGAAAGCAAACCTCTCTCTCTCTCTCTCTCTCTCTCTCTCTCTCTCTCTCTCTCTCTCTCTCTCTCTCTCTCTCTCTCTGTGTCTCTCACTCTTTCTCTCCGCTCTCTCTCTTTCTCTCTGTCTGTTTGTCTGTCTGTCTGTCTGTCTGTCTGTCTGTCTGTCTGTCTGTCTGTCTGTCTGTCTGTCTGTCTCTCGCTACCTCTCGACGTATGTACCACTATCTTTGAAAAAGTATGTTTTATTAGAATATTTATATAATTTATTCTCATGTCTTCCCTAGACGCCAAGCACGACGTCAGTATATAACTTTCTTGGTCAGCGTGTTGATTTAAAGGAAACATTTACACCCCCCTCCCCGATTCTCGGTGGACGTACATCGCTGCATCATGTTAAGCCTTCATTGCTATTCTTCATATATTCCATTTGTAGCAAATGTTTAATGAATCTCTAATTATTTATGGGCTCTAGGAGACGATGACGACGATGGTAATGAGGATGACAGTACAGGCAACAATGATGATGGAAGGGAAGCTGAGATGACAAAGAACAATAACAGCTCCAATTCTGAAACGGAACACCGATCCATCGTTTCCTTAAAAACGGTATTTATTTTAAAAAAAGTATATTTCATGATTTCTGTGAGCCATTGTTGTTCGTCATTAGTGTTCTAAAAGAGAAGGTTTAATGTGATAAAGTATATTTTTCATATACTAACTGTCGAGTCTTAAAATGTTTCTACCCTAATCTCTGAGAAATATCAGATTTTGATACATATAAGCGATTGCTCAAGACTCATTCGTTTAATTCATAGTTGTACAGTGTGTTAGTAAATGCTGATGTGTCTTGTTTTTTACTGCTATCCTTTCGTGTACCGAATTGATTTTTGAATGGTTGTAAAAGTTCTTCTTTATGTGGTTGAACTGGTTTTCCTTGAGCCAGTGAAATATATTCTCTTGTGTGATTGGTGTAAAGCTTATACTAGTATATATGTATATATATATATATATATATATATATATATATATATATATATATATATATATATATATATATATATATATAATATTTACAGAGAGAGAGAGAGGGAGAGAGAGTGAGAGAGAGAGAGAGAGAGAGAGAGAGAGAGAGAGAGAGAGAGAGAGAGAGAGCAAGCAAGGGGGTGGGGTTGTCAAGAGGAATTCGGGACTTCCGCCTCCTACTATCAAGAACAGTTTTACACAAATAATGCCTGTTTTCTTTCTGCCAAATAGTTTACAGGTCAGCTTTTTGTCCTAAATTTTTGAAATTTTTGCACAAGAAAATAATTATTATATGTACATATTTTAGTTAATTCGACTCGTATTGGTAAAGCTTAAGACGTTGAACACTGTAAATTTTTTAGGTTATAGTGGACTCCAAGCGAGCATGCCCCACGCTTGACCCGTCGTAGAGAATACGGCAGCAGCCACCCCCCCCCCCCCCCTATCCGCAGGCCACACACACACACACACACACACACACACACACACACACACACACACACACACACACACACACACACACACACACGCACTCACACATACATACACACACACGCAAACACACGCAAACACACACACACCCATACACACACACCTGACTCATTTACAAACTCATCTTTTCTGCGCCACCCCCTCCCCTTTTCCAGCCCAACGCTGTACATGTACAGAGCGTATCTCCACACGTAGACCCATATGCCCGACCGCCTCTGTGGAAGAAGGTTTACTACTTGTGGACGGCCCCGATCACCAAATTTTGGTTGTCGCAGGTGAGCTTCCGTGGTTCTTTTTTAAATTTTTTATATTTTTTTTTATTAAAGTAAAGTTTTACGGCACTCGCAATTACATAATACAAAGGTATTAAGAGCGCCAAGGGTTGGATGTCAACAGCGAAGTCTGCTCACTTTCTAGCCTCAACAGCACAACGTCTGCTTCGACTATCAAGGCACCCAGGAAATGGCAGTTCACAAGAGAGTGACAAACATACAAAAGAAGAAGAGGAAAAACATGACGATTGTAAGGATGAAGAAAGAAAAAGCAGCAGTTTACCCTATGTTGTTTCGGCACAGTATGAGCATGACATTAATACATTCGCCCTTTTACAATTCTACTGTGCATAAGCACTTGACTGCCCTGGTTGTAAAAAAAAGGGGGGGGGGGATATCCAATTTCACGCATGATATATCTTGTAAAGCAAAGTAGATTATAATCTGTGACAGTTCTCTTCAACAAATTCAGAGACCCAAAGGGACGTTGGCTTTCAGATTTAGTTAAACGTTTTAATTGACAATTTCTCATTCAAAGTGTGAGGTCTTTGTTGTCTCAGTGACGTAGGGTACGTTATGGCCAATCTCCAAACGGGAACTCCCCTTTTGTCTTTGATTAAAGTGAGTAACAGAGTAATCGCTGCCTTGTTGGACAAATTTAACGGGTCTTCTTTTCAACTTCATGGGCACCTCCTCATTGTTCAAGAAGATAATTAGGTTGTTTGACTTCCCTATTAGTTGAAGAGTCCAGCTGTGTCAGACGGTAATCATAGCCTTATCATAGATTGCCAGTGAGCTTTTGTGGACAAGGAACTACTCTAACTGGATAAAGAATTTAAAGTCGTAACGTTGTAAGGCTGAAACAAGCGAGGGTGGGCTTAAGTGTATGGATTTTCTAATTTGTTGTGTTGTTTATAAGTATAAAGGAAATGCGTATTTTGAAAACACTATGCAAGATCAAAATGTCTTTTGAAGCGGTATTGCCTTTTCTTTCCTTTAGAGAAGTTTGATAAAAACTGGCTGGATGACACACCTTTCGCCATAACAAAAAACATATCATTTTTAGCCGTTTTCTCTGTGCCAAAAAAAAATAATGTGTCAACGACTGGTTGAGCACACAGTAAGATTTTGAGTTGAGGATCAACCTTTGTGTTTCTGTAAAATCCTTTTTATCAAACTTCTCTAAAGGAAAGAAAAGGCAATACCGCTTCAAAACACATTTTGATCTTGCATAGTGTTTTCAAAATACGCATTTCCTTTATACTTATTAACAACACAACAAATAAGAAAATCCATACACCTACGCCTGGCAACGTTACGACTTTAAATTCTTTATCCAGTTAAAGTAGTTCCTTGTCCACAAAAGCTCACTGGCAATCTATGATAAGGCTATGATTACGTTCTGACACAGCTGGACTCTTCAACTAATGGGGAAGTCAAACAACCTAATTATCTTCATGAACAAAGAGGAGATGCCCATGAACTTGAAAAGAAGACCCGTTAAATTTGTCCAACAAGGCAGCGATTACTCTGTTACTCACTTTAATCAAAGACCAAAAGGGGAGTTCCCGTTTGGAGATTGGCCATAACGTACCCTACGTCACTGAGACAACAAAGACCTCACACTTTGAATGAGAAATTGTCAATTAAAACGTTTAACTAAATCTGAAAGCCAACGTCCCTCTGGGTGTCTGAATTTGTTGAAGAGAACTGTCACAGATTATAATCTACTTTGCTTTACAAGATATACCATGCGTGAAATTGGATTACCCCCCCCCCCTTTTTTCCAACCAGGGCAGTCAAGTGCTTATGCACAGTAGAATTGTAAAAGGGCGAATGTATCAATGAATAAATGAATAAATAGGTAAATAAATAAATAGATAAATATATACATAAATAAATAAATAAATAAAAGTATATAAGAAGATTAAGATTTTTAAAAAAAGAAAGAAAGAATTTTTTTCTATGAAAAATATTAAATGAATAAATGAATAAATAAATAAATAAATAAATAAATAAATAAATAAATAAATAAATAAATAAATGGCATCAGGTCATCATTCTCTTCCACGCCACTTTTTCTGCACACTCCCCCCACCTCCCCACCAACCGCTTTTTAAAGCAAATCCAATCATTACAGTTTTTTTTTCTCCAATTATTACTCACGGAACGACTGACCAGTATTTCTTCCTGAGCTACCTGGTGCTCTACGCCTACTGGCTTCTCCTGCCATACTGTGGTCATCGTGTGCTCACCGACCTTCTCTTTGTCTGGACCATGGTCATATGCATGGAGCACGTGCAGCGGACCATCAGTGGGAAGAAGGTAGGCATGCCAGACTTAATAATTTGTGACAAGGAATTGAACAGTATTCCGTCTTTACTTTCTTCATTCGGTCGTTCGTTCGTTCTTTCATACGTTCGTTCCTTTCTTCCTTCCTCTTTTCCATCCTCGATTCGTTCATTCATTCATTCATTCATGCTTTGATTCCTTCTTTCAATTCTCTGTTTCTTTTTTTTTCTTTCTTCCTTTCTTTTTTCTATCTTTCTTTCTTTCTAGCTTTTTATCTTTCTTTCTTTCTTTCATTCTTTCATTCTTTCTTTCTGTCTTTCGTCATTTCCTCTTTTCTTTCATTCTTAGTGTCTTTCTAGGGGATGCCACCACAATTTTACATGTCTAAGACTGAATTACAAAAGAATATAATACTGCCCCCCCCCCCAAACACACACACACACACACACACACACACACACACACACACACACACACACACACACACACACAATACACATGCAGACAACCCCCCCCCCCCACACACACAAATCAACCAAGAACAAGTGAAACAAAAAAACAATTAAACTAAAATCGATACTACAAAATATAACAAAAAAATTAAACATTACATAGATTAATGACTTTCAGTTTGCAAAATAGTGAAAGGTTGTCTGTTATGAAAGCCATTTGAAAACCTTAGGAGTTACAGGATTAAAACTAGGAATTAATTACATAAGTTAGTGATGTATCCAGAAGGCAATCTAATTTGGACTTAATTAACTTAGTTTACTCAGCTAGCAATGAGTGTTGGTTTCAAAGGTTCAAATTCGATTTACTGTACAAGAGTTTGAAGGGCAGTCATGAGATCATAGTGAATCCCTCACTCTCCTACCCCCCCCCCCCCTCCCCCGGGACACTTATATTGGAAGTAGAATAAACGATGTAGGAATACTTCTTCCTTCATTTATAGCATTTGTATGTGTATAAGTATGTATGTGTGAATGTGAAGTGTGTGTATGTGCATGTGTATGTGTATGTGTATACGTGTGTATGTGTATGTATGTGTATCTGTATATGTATGTGTATGTGTGCGTGTGTGTGTGTATTTGTGTGTGTGTGTGTGTGTGTGTGTGTGTGTGTGTGTGTGTGTGTGTGTGTGTGTGTGCATTAATGTATATTGCATGAGAAGAAAGGAAGTAGTAAGAAAGGTTTTTGAAAAGTGGGTATTCCAATGTAAAGCACATTGAGCTACTTTTTTGGAAATGCGCTATATAAATGTATATTATTATTATTATTATTATTATTATTATTATTATTATTATTATTATTATTATTATTATTATTATTATTTGAAAACCTTAAGAATAACAGGATTAAAACTAGAAATTAATTACATAAGTTAGTGATGTATCCAGAAAGCAATCTAATTTGGACTTAATTAACTTAGTTTACTCAGCTAGCATTGAGTGTTGGTTTCAAAGGTTAAAATCCGATTTACTGTACAAGATGTTG
Organism: Aplysia californica; assembly: GCF_000002075.1. Taxonomy (NCBI): domain Eukaryota; kingdom Metazoa; phylum Mollusca; class Gastropoda; order Aplysiida; family Aplysiidae; genus Aplysia; species Aplysia californica. Next base: position 1,454,257 of record NW_004797408.1, on the reverse strand, counting down.
AAGGGTAGTCATGAGATCATAGTGAATCCCTCACTCTCCTACCCCCCCCCCCTTTCCCCCGCGACACTTATATTGAAAGTAGAATAAACGATGTAGGAATACTTCTTCCTTCATTTATAGCATTTGTATGTGTATAAGTATGTATGTGTGAATGTGAAGTGTGTGTATGTGCATGTGTATGTGTATGTGTATGTGTGTGTATGTGCATGTGTGTGTGTATGTGTATGTGTGTGTATGTGAACGTGTATATGTATGTGTATGTCTATGCGCGTGTGTATGAGTTTGTGAAAGTGTGTGTTTGTGTGTATGTGTGTGTGTGTGTGTGTGTGTGTGTGTGTGTGTGTGTGTGTGTGAAGGGGAGGAGGGCACTGCCTTTCAAATTACTTGTTCTGTGTGCCTGTTGAAATGATCCAACAGAAATATGTATATGTACACACACACACACACACACACACACACACACACACACACACACACACACACACACACACACACATTATATATATGTAATAATGAAAGTACACAGTCTAGCCGCTTTCTTCCGGTCTCCTCCTCTTCAACAGAAATTCCCAACGATGGGTCTTTTCTGGCCAATGCTGGACATTCTGATGGAAGTGCTGGTCAGTCTGTTCTTTCTACTGACCGCCATACAATCCCACCTGTACCTGCCGTCCTGGATTCCCATGCTGAGCTTCATGACTCTCAAGTTTCTCCTCGCCCTTGGCATGATTTTCTTCTATTATCGTGCCTTGAGTTACCTGCTGCCTGTCAGTTCAGACCTGGGACCAATGCTAGTCAACATTACAACTCTGGTAAGTCATCTTGTGAAGAATGTCAAGATAACAAGCTATGGACATTAATGATAATAAAAGAAAACAGGGGGCAAACTTTTCGAGATATGGACGTAAACAATTATCATTTATTATCATTTTCGAAGTGCTGACAAACTCTCGTCGTTATTTCACTTGGCTGATTAGCTTTTAATAAGGACCACCTGGTGAACAACTATTTTTCTCATTTTCGTATAGAAGCTGTTTGTTGGCGCCCTTGAGAGGCCCGCCTTTTCTGCATGTTTTCTAAGTTGTTTTTTTTTGTCTTATTCATTTCCTGTCAGAGTGTTCTATTTTTAGGGGTCATTGACATCAAAGTACAGCCAAGCTATGCACGTTATCAAATACGTGTCATTATGCGGATGGGGTTTATACAACAAAAGGGTAAAACACGGTAACGGCGGCAAAACAACCAGTAACCTCAACTACCACCAAAGTATTCGAAATATGATTTTGTAATTCCTTGCGTAAAGACTTCAAATCTAGAAAACTGGTACGTTGGTTTCAAAGCAGATACAGTATACGAAACTTGTCTTAAGACAGAAGAAACAAAACTGAAAAAACCCTGTAAATTACCCCAGGATCTCCTTTCTCGGATACGGCTAAGGGCTTTTAATATTACTTTTACCTTGAATCAGAGCCGAAAAGACATGATCAACTGGTTGCGACTGTGGTCGATGTGCCTTCTGTCCAGCGGCCTGGCTATCACCGCGGCCACCTACCCAGCTCAACCCTTCTCTCTCACCGTGCTAAAAAAAGCCGTGCTCAGGGGGGCATTGGGCATCTTCCTGACCGAAGTCAACGACCTTAAGGGTAAGTTAGTTAAATTTTAAAAACAATTTTGTGTGTGTGTGAGGGGGGAGGGGTATGTTATCAGTACTTAATCTTTTTGCCGATTACAGACATGTGTTCATGTGTGTTTGTGTGTGTTTTGCTGGTTCTTCTTTGGTTCTTCTTCTTTTCTACCTTTTGCATTAATTGTCTTCCTGTCACATCTTAATTCAACACCCTCTACTTTCATGAACCGATAGCTCACTTCTTGTAATCACTTACAAACTGTCCCTTCGCTAGAAATAATGCTATTTCAGATGTTACATTTATCGATTTATCGATTTATCGTCAAAATTCTAATAAAAATTATTAGAATGCTAGAAAGACACGTATAGTGCTGGATGCAGGCCAGTTTTCCCCAACAGCAGAAAATGTCCGAGCAATACGTGTTACTTACAGGCTTGATCATTGACAGAACAGCTACATTTAGCATTAGCTAGATGAAGATTTTCTGGGCGAACTGGTTTTCTAACAGGCTGCACAGTGGCGACCAGCAATGGTCTGGTTGTGAAATTGTTCTGTACTGGTGAAATAGTGTGTATTTATATGTATGTATTTAAAATTATGTAATGATGTAAGCCAACGTATGTATGTATTTATGTGTGTATGTATTTATAATAATGTAATTATATAAGCCTATTGTATAATGTATGTTTGCCATTATAAACAAAATTACCCTTCTTAGATCAATAAAGTTTTATTTCATTTTTAAAATAATCGTATTAAGATCAATAGCTTATTGTTGTCTCTGTTTTTTCAGTTACTATTACAGTTCCAAATAATATGCTTTAGGTTAATTTGTCATTCATCCCAACTTTGAATCATTCGATCGACTCCACTTACATAGTCAGGGTCAGTGTAAAATGCTTGACTTTTCCTTTATTTCCATAGGGAATCCTGCATGCACAAAAATTTACAGCTTCCCAGAGGTAGCGCATACTTGTAACGGTAAGTCACTAACTACTCAGAGCTTTTTGATAAGTTGTTAAAAAAAAAAAACTTCCACGGAAAACGTATTTATTAACTTGTCTTGTAGAAAACAATGCAAATTATCATTCAGGGTGGCAGGCTATGGATAGTGATTTTATCAACATTGTCTAATACTTAATTTAGTCGTATATCTATCTATCTATCTATCTATCTATCTATCAATCTTGTATAATTTTGTCTTATCTTATACAAATCCATACACGACACGACACAAGTTTGTGAAGATATGTATAAGTAAGTGTCAATAACGTATATTTCGTCTCTCCCGCAGCTAGCACTGTACAACGTGAGTATTTTCTCTGCCCTCTTTATCGTGATAAAACGTACCTGAAATAGAAGATGTCGTAGATCTCTCCGCAAAAAAAAACGTAATCTCTCGTACAACTTGAATAAGTAATTTGATAAATTATTCAGTTCATTTTTATTCATTTGTATAGTATCACATATATGTATGGATATGATTATTGCATATTTGGACTTAGACGAGTTCGTGTGTGTTTGTGGTCATGTGTGGGGTATTTGTGTGGTGAGAAAGCAAATAACCGCTTTCATAATATAATGAAAGTGATATTTTATATATTTATATTTATATTAATGATAATACTAGTAATATTGTATAGTTGGATATACATGATCTATGGATAGATAGATAGATAGATAGATAGATTGTTGGTGCAATGGTGTAACAGATAATATTATTATTATCTGTTACATCTCGTAGCGCAGATAGATAGATAGATAGATAGATAGATAGATAGATAGATAGATAGATAGATAGATAAACAGATAGATAGATAGATAGATAGATAGGTGGATAGATAGATAGATAGATAGATAGATAGATAGATAGATATAATTATAGAAATATTGTATATACTCAGATCTAATAACAGAAATTTACTATGCAAAGAAAATTAACTCAATAAAAATATTAGGAGACTGCGCTACGAGATGTAACAGATAATAATAATATTATCTGTTACACCATTGCACCAACACAAAAATAAGGAACGGACTTGCTATTCTATAACATAAAACATAATATGACAGGTGATAATGTCTTCTTCAGCCTACATGTTATCCCGACTGTCGACCTGTCCATACCACTCGTGGGCCGGCTACGTTCTCGTGGTCCAGTTCCTGCTCATCACACGCCTCGTCTTCTATACCCTGATGTTCGCCATGTTCAGGTGACAGCTTTCCCGTCACAGTCGTTGATGATTGTTTGGACTTGGTGTGGTCTGCACTATTGCTTCTTGCTACCGTTTCTCATTTTCAAATAATAGTTCTAAATCTATAAGGGGGGAACTGCGTAAATTACTTGAATAACTAGTAAATCAAAATCAAATGTAAATTTTGAATTCAGAAGAGTTGTTGTAATATGCCTTGCTATATTCACATGCCCTCATTTGATTCTATTAAAAAATTAATTTTCAATTTTATCTTCCGCTTTTACCCCCCCCCCCCCTTCCCCACAATCCCACTGCATTATTATACTATCCCTTTATGAGTATCAAGATTGGATGACTTATATCTTTTCAGTTATGGTACCCAACAACAGAAACCATCTCGGCAGCTTAATATTATTCAATGAACCGTAATAATGTGGAAGCTTCTTTTATCCATTTTAAAATCACACTCCTTTTTTTCTGTAAATACAACCTCTCTCTTACCTCTATCTCCTTCTCTTACCGGCCCCTCCCCCTTTTATTCGACCAATATGATCTGTCTATTTCACGTTATCTGTAGATGAGCAAAAAGAGAATTAACATCTCATCCACGTGCTTCCGATTTGTTGGTGGTTGTAACAAAAGTGTATTCTGTATATTTTTTATTATGTTCTAGTTCTACCAATTTGTCCACTGCTATCAGGTCGTTGCACCCC
>NW_004797408.1:1425502-1447474 GCF_000002075.1 Aplysia californica | reverse complement strand
ATTATTATTATTAAATGTGGATTAATTCAACCATACCATTATACTATAAAGTAATATCTTATTTACTCTACTTCTCTATCCATGGCACCTAACAGATCTGTGATACCCATACCGTTGACTGTTCTTACGTATCCGTTCATGTTGTTGCGCTACCTAGCCAAGCTGACCATGGCTGGAGTCTTTGAGTGCCATAAATGTTGTCAAGGTATACGAAAGCAGGCGCAGGTGAGGTTCTGTAGAAAAAAGCACTGTGTAACATCGACATTGTCATCGTTATCATCACTATTGTGGGCGCGAGGTTATGAGGGAAAGGGGGATATTATTTGAATGAGGATAATAATATTGATGGTGGTTATAACTATTGTTATGATATAAAGTCATGTATCATTGCACTCGTTTCCTCCACCCCTCCTCTCCTCCTCTTCCTTCTCCTCCTCCTCCCCCCCCTCAAAAATGCTACCTAATCTCTCGTCCCCCTCCTCGTCCTCCCCATTTTAATTCCACTATATGATCAAAAGCTAGACTTTAAAACTATTTGTTGGTAATGAAATTCTTACGTTTTATTAAAAACGCTTTATTGTGACTTAAAGGAAAATATCATTGTCCTCACTTTCTCTTTTTCTGCGTGCATACAAGTTTTCATTCTCTCAGTTGGACAGCAACATCTCCGACGCCGTGTCGTATAAGAAGACGCATCTTAAAGCATGTAGCACGAAACAGCCATAAAAACCATGAAGTGTACCACATTACTCATCATCTCTACACAGGAGGCTGTCAGACAGCCATGCCGAGTCCCTTACAACCAATGGAAATCTTACATGGCAACTATGGAAAAAAAGGAAGAAGAGAAGAAAACCAGCTGGTCAGACATGTAAGTTTCTGGGGGGGGGGTTGGTTGCAAAAAAACAGCAACGACAAACTAACAAAAACAAAACAAATCCACCATCACCCTCATTCTTCATTTCTATTGATCCTCGGTGTTGCATTAAGGAACAACGAAAGAACGGTGGACACAATGCTTGTGAGTTAAAGGTTAGATGAGCTGTAAATAATACGCAATAGCACAATACGGACTAGAAAAACACGACGCTACTGGAAGAGAGGGCACACCCCTGTGACAATCCAACAGAAGGCCTTTCATTGACGTGGCTCGATATTTGTATGAGTCCCAAAGAACCACTCAGAAACTGGAATCCAGTAAACGGACAGCACATGTAAAAGAGTTCATAAAGATTTGTTAAAACTTACAATGTATTGCATTAAGACCCAAAAATATTTTTGTGTCGCAACACTGTTCTACATTGTACTACATGCACTGATGACACATGTGAATATGTTCAGCGTGCAGCGTAATAACTGCTGTGGTGAGCACGGAAATATTAATTTTCTCATCATGCAGCTCGTATACTGCCCTTTCTGCTGTGCCCATCTCTTTCATACTGTACCAGGTCTTATCCCCAATCTTACTTTGACGGTAGTATTCCACCACCTGTGTTAGAGCTCTAAAGTTAACATTTGTTGAGGTCATGTCCCACTTGCACTAGGCTTATCATGCGGACCACCAGGAAACTGCAACTCAACTAGCAACACCACAAAATCAAATACATCAAAAAGAAGAAGAACAACAACAACGATAAAATAACGACAATAACAAAATAACATCACCAAAATCAACAAGAAGAGCATTAACAGCATCATTATCATCAAGGGACAAAGTATAACATGTCGCTGGGACCAGGTTGAGCTTGCGAGACTGCGGTCGAACCATCATTAGAGCTTGATATAGTATAAGAAATTTGTAAATGAAGAGCTCAGTCCACGTTGCCGAAGATGCGGCCATGAAAAGGAGGATGTCAACCATATGTTTGAATGTTAAAGAGCAATAGCAATTCGAATGGAGTTGTTTGGACGAGTGGAGGTGCCTCCAAGTATTTTGAAAATGGAGCCGAAAAAGAGACTCGCTCTCGCTCGAAGATTTCTTCGTGGAGTCAACTAGGCCCATTAAGGAAACAAAAAAACCCAAAAAACAACAAATCATCGTCATCATCATCACCACCACCAACAATAACAACAAAACAACAACAACAATAACAACATCAATAAAAAATCACAACAATTTTTCTCAGATTGACCCAGATGGAAGAAGAGAGTACAGCCCAGAAGCTGATCGCCAAACGTCTGAACGACCGCCTGGTCCATGTGGAGAAGAATCAGACGTCTGCTGGACTCACACTAGAGTCATTTCTGGCCGAGCTTGAAGCTCTAGGTTGATGGATTGAGTATTATGCTACCTTAGAATTACAAAGTTCTATCTGGCGTTTTGGGGGCTTTTGAGTTAGAATCTACTTAGACCATGAGGTCAGAAACCAAAAGTTCTCTCTGCTCTATCAAAATCGTAGGATTATTCGTAATCGTTACCAAGATATTGAAAGAATTACATTCGAAAAAGCTTGACATGATGTGAAACTCAAAATTGTTACCCAAAATGTCTCAAAACTAGGTACTGAGCAGATAGACGTTTGTAATTCTAGGGTAGAGATTAGACTCTTTCACGTTGATATTTACAAACCGCGTCACCTCTTTTTCTCTTTGATAGTAAAGTTGCAACACTTGCCCCCCCCCCCCCCCCCACCCAACAGAGCACACTACTTAGTAGAAGCATTTCTTAGGTTATGAAGGCTAGTGGTTGGACGCTTGGTTGTTGTTGTTTTAAAAAAATGTTTCAGTATTATATTTCTTGCCTTGTCACTTTCGATGTCTGTGCACAATGTTCATACTGTTCATCCTCCTTCTCATCCTCCTCTTCCTCCTCCTCCTTGGTCGTCTGAGATGCCATTTCCCCGCACAGATGAGTTGAGTCTCTGAAAGTCCACCAATTTTCCACGAAGGTATGTCTCAATAAGGCTAATCCGTTGTTTCTGTTCCCACAGACCCCAAAGTTCGCGCCCAAAAAGCTCAGCGGTCACTGAAAGTGATCCACACAGTGGCCCGCACTTCTCCCTACCCGGGCACAGACTTGCAGCGGTTTCCAGTCTTCGAAAAGGATGTCCCGTGGGATGTCAGTAAACGTCATGGCTTTGAAACTATCTTTTTGTGAATATTAGGATGTTGAACTGCTGTGCACACTCACACAGACATGTACACACTTACCCCCCCACACACACAAACAAACATGCACAGACACACATACACACACGCACACACACATACACTCACACACACCAACCCCCGCCCCCGCTCCCCGCCTTACAACATATAAGCCCCACTTTTTCAAATTGACTCAGTTATAAGGTAGTAGTCAATAAAGAGGCGTATGATACTAAGAAATATTACAGGTTTATATTAACTCTAAATTCAGCCAAAAATATGTCACAAATAGATGAAATAAAGCAATTTTTCAAGCAGAGCGGGGTAGATTGTCTAAAAAGTCATCAATTACATGCTGTATCTGTGGGGGTTCAGCAGCGTATGTGTTCATCCATACTTTTACAAGGGTTATAACAGCAATTGTAACATTTCAGTCTCTCCTATTGCTGGTTCATTTAAAATTTGAAATATTCAAATTCAGTTTCATTCTGTCTATGCCGTTAAAGCATCACCACTCAAAACAATAAATTCATGGGAGGAAAATGATAGTGTTAAAATGTTATTTAGGCCAAGAGTAAAACTGAAACACTGAGTGTAGTCAAACGATGTTTCTGCAATAAAAAGAGACTGGGGCTGGGGGCAGATCTTACAGTTAGTTAAAGTGTGACTTGGATACTCAGTTTTTGTTCTCCCTGAAGCAGTTGGTAAGGAGGATGCGATTCATTGTCTTCGGCAGGCAAAATTTGAGGCGTACGACCCGATCATATACTCAAAACCGGTAACAAAATATCCAGACGAAATGCAACCGTGGGTGGACTGGGACATTCTTAGGTAAGTTGAACAAATGTACGAGAAATCTTCCTCTAATATTATGCAAGGAGAACGTGTTTATAATAACTGGACAGTCACTTACAGCAGTATGATTCCCCACATTTTCGACAACTTTTCTTGTCTTCGGTCATACATTTTAGTTTTTAGTCTTGCTAATTGGTTAACCCTTCCAGCCCCAGCCATTTTTGTGCACTCCCTAACCCCAGTCCCAGCCAATACAGTAGTATTTCAGAAAAAGAGACATTATTTCTAAAAAGTGATGTAGTATCTTTGTAATGTAGCTTTGATAATAACATATACCAATTTTTAAAGATAATTGAACAAGTAATAAGAAAATTAAAGTTTAACCAAGTTCGCTAATTTCGAAAAATGCGCGAATTCGGTAACACCCCCCCGAAACTGAGAATATACGCTCTTGGGACGGAGGGAGGTACACGCGCTGCTGAAAATATACGCGCTTAGGGCTGGAAGGGTTAAAAGTTCTTTCTCATACAGGTTAGAATTCATAAAGACTTAATGTGTGCTCAGCTCTGTGTCAAGGTCAAAAGTAAACAAATAAGCGATGTCTGAAAAGAAACCTAATGTATGTAATGCCTGCTTGCTGTTTCTTCTACCCACAAAGTCACATTTAAAAGGTTCTGTATTTAAAATGTAACTCTTCTTTTCAGAAATATTATTTACTATTTTCAGCGTTGCAGAGCGGAATGAATCCAATCCGGATAAAGATGAAGAGTTTGTGATGGTCTCTATACTTCAGGACCCAGTTTACAACAGGTAATCGAAGACAGACGTAGAAAAGATAAAGAAACGTCAAACGAAGCCAATAAAAAGTATGTTGAACACAAGAGACAAAGAATAAACCAAAAATAAAAGCTCGCTACGGGTGAATATCTTTGATAATTTAGAAAACGAATGAATTTACCAATTCAGGAAAGCTGTCTTGATAACAAAGCTACGGGAATATTATATTGATATCATTTTTTTAAAAAATCACCTCAGCCCATTCATTTCTCCGTCAGCGTCCAAATACAGAACCCAGTGGATGGCTGGGAAGTGGTCGTTGATCGGGTCTCCTACATTATGGACGGAGAACAACCCTTGATTTATGATCTGGATGCTGTGGGCTTACCAATGTAAGTTATCGGTCAGATATTTCATTGCTTAGAATTACAAAGTACTATCCGCTCAGTACCTAGTTTTCAGAAATTTGAATGTTTCACAACATGTCAAGTTTTTTTGGTGCAATCATTTTATTATCTTGATAACGACTCCGAATGACCTTACGATTTTGGTTGCAGAGAATTTGGTTTTTGTCCTCATGGTCATAGCAACTCAAAACGACCAAAAACGTCAGATAGAACTTTACAATTTTAAGGTTGCACTAAGTCTAATAGGAGGAATCTGCTTCCGAAAGTAAACGTGAGATTTACAGGACAAATTTAACGCAGTATTGCTGCTACTCACTATACTTGAAACAGACTATTTTCTGTTGAAAGCAACGTTTATCTTTTTTATTCCGTCAGCAGCCGGGATATACGCTCACGTTGCTGAGATTAACTTAAATCTGGGCAGAGTATACCCATATAAAGCAAGTATGTGTCATGCTTGCAGGAAACCTAAGGTTACAATATCAATTTACATATATACTTACGGACACCCAGGGGGAAGGTCAGGGAAACTGTCTTATGAGAATACATTTCTGATTCATCCAGAGCGTTTGTAGCTTAAACTAACGGCATTGCCCTGGCTGTGTGTGTTCAACAACACTGCTTCGTTGTATATATTCATAATTTCGTTAGAATACGCGCAAAGTAATGTGGTTTCGGGCGAGACCGAGTAGTACAGATTTCAAGAAAAGAATTCTGTAATGTTCAAAGTGAGTTGCATTCGATATTATACAATGTGACAGACAGTGTTAAATATTTGCTTACCAATGACTGCATGTCGTCAATAGCTCCCTTTTTATTCAGAAACTTATAAAGCTGCCATACTTACCTGCACAGATAGTTCTTTCTTGGCATCGGTAGCACAAATGCTGAATACGAAAACAGTTGGTTTAAAAAAAAACAACTCAAGGGATGGTTTGAAGGAATATGAAAGCTGATTGGTCACATTGTTATTTTCTCAAGTGTAGTACATTTTATCATTTCATGCAGCATTGTTTCCTATGGTTCGATATCAAAAGAAAAAAAGACAAAAACTGCACTTTTTTCAGTGGGCATAACCGTTTCCCTTTCTTTTTCGTTCTACCGTGGAACGTTTTCTTCTCACAATGTCTTCTGTTTGGCTTTAAAATTGCCTGATTCCAGAGTTTACTTAGACGCTTCAAGCATCTACAAGAACCCAGTGTGGTTAGCTCCATTTCTTTCTCTCTAGGGCTACTAGCATCTCAATTTCTACGAGGTGAAAAAGTGATCTTCATTGCACCATCTCGCCAGACATAATTACAAAATAATATGTAAAAAAAAACCCCAGCTTAACGATTGCTCTTCGAAGGAAACTGACACGCTATAGAAATATGTGCCACGACACGGTGGAATCAAGTGCTCGTCTGTTTGGGGGTACATGCGAGTTACTGGTATCGTCTTAAAGCTTGCTCAATTTTCTTATTTTCAAAGAAAAAATACCCATCTAATCTGAATAGAAGTAGAGATCATTTGCGATTCAAAGAGGGGACAGTTGCCTGGTATCAGGGGTAAAAATATTGAGAAAATCGCCGCCAAAGATTGGGGTTTCCATAGCATGAGAGTCCTTGGAAACGGCAAACTTACGTTTTATTGTTTCTTTAATCAAGGCTTTTCTGTAAAATCCGCACAGAAAAGTGTTTTTAAATGGACATAAATGGTGTTGAGTCAAAAAAACCAAAACGATTTAAATTGCAAAACCGGCGTAAAAAAAAAGCTAGTTTCTTCGATTTCATTATTTTGACGGGCGCCTGATTTAACTGCGAAGCTCGTATACATTTCAGTTTTCTACATCTTAGCCGTGTGATTTGTTGTTACGTTTCAGTAATCCCCTAGGCCGCACAGGATTACGGGGTCGAGGCTCGCTGTGTCGATGGGGCCCTAACCACATGATCCAGGCAGTGATCAGTCGGTGGAAAGTCGCCAGCACCAGCGCTCAAGGCAGCAATGTGACTTCCCCAGTTGAAGAGTCCAAGGTCATGGAGGTCCTGGTGGTGCACGAGCAAGATGATCCTGGGCATATCAGTCTGCCAGGGGTGGGCTTCCTTCTTTTCTTAGATAAGCGTTCAGACTGATTGCCTTACTGGACAAAATTAGATATTTTTTAAGCCTGAGAGAAGGGGCTAGATATTACAGTAAAAAGGAAAAAGAAGCAAACAATAAAGAGATCAGATATTGTGGGCATTAGTAACCACAACGCGTTGACTAATAATTGTTTCGTTATCATAGGAGTATAACGACCTTCCAGATGGTCAAAACATTCTGAAGGTCAATTTCTTGGTCATTTGATAGAGTTCAGGAAGAGGGGAAAAGGAAATCAGAAGGCATAGACATAATGTCATAATTTGGATGTGTTTTTCATCCTTGACGAAGTTTTAATTCCTGTTTGGGTGCGGTGGGTAGATTTCTTTCGACCCTAGAGGTATCCTATATTCCTAGGACAATCGAATTAGATTAAAAGAAAGAAAGAAAACTTTTTTTTGTTTTTTGGTGCAAATTTTTATCTGAGTTCCTCTATGAACATTTAAACATAATGATCATACACAATAATATTGATTTTAACATTGGAAAGTCACAACATTCACGAATTCACACAATCTTAGACACCACAGGTAATTTCTACAGGTGTTACATGTTTTCTTTTATACGGGGAGTTTTGTATGTAACTTAAGCTCTAGGAAAAGAGTGCTGTCACGTCGTGTGGATGCGTATTTGTTTTACGATTAATCTGAGAGAAGGATCGTCCTTGGCTTGCTTTCCACCTAATGTTTGGATTATGCACAACGCGATCTGAACTGAATTGAGTATACTTTCATTTTGAGGGCAAGCGTTTAAATAGTGCACCTCGTCTATGAGCAATTTTGATAGTGACTATAGAATTACTTTGTGATGTAATTACGGATGGTTTTGTTTTCTCGTACAGAGTACAAAGTATTTCAGGCACAACTAAAGCGCAAGTAAATGTTGGGTACTAAATAACACGGCTACTTAATAGGTACAATCATGGCATCTTTCCATTTCAATTACAGGGTATAATGTATTGTCTATTGTTCTCAGATCCTTGACATATATTTATTTTCCTTGAATCTGTATTTGTAAAAGTTATATGTTACAATAATTATGCACATTAATACTCTATTGGACACTATTACACGATCCTTATTCTACTAATCAGATGGCGTTAATCTCATAAGAAAGGGCAAGGGATAACAACAACAACTGTAAAAAAAATATTTTTAAATCAGTGTTTACGATTGTTTGCGATATTGTTTACGATTTCCAAACGTATTCTCACTACACTAAGACTTGCACTCCACTTGTAAACTATTTAAGTGTACAGCTATAATCAGTCAATGGGAAACATAACTGAACTACTAACCAAACACAGGTTAATGCATTTTGTTTGAGCCGGATTTTCTTTTCACAACGGAACCCATATGAAAGAGGTGTTGTTTGAAACAGCTCTAAAAAACACAACATGCGTTAATTTCGTAAATGTTATAACATTTCATTGAAGTTCTGTGACCAAGATGGTGTACTCTGTAAGGCACATAACTGTTTCAACTGTTTACTTTGAAAACATTCTCATGATTACCTCCCATTCTCCAAAAATCCTGAGGGCTTGGTGCAGACATTAATTTTATATTTTCTCAGCGATCCTTTCTTCCAACAATGGCTGTGACATCGCACTACGGCTAGCATTGGCCTAATTGACTATTCACATACTTGAACGACAATAATAGCAAGGTATTCAACGCAGTCAATTGCAATACATACCCTTCTTCTCTAAGTGATAAATCGTGGTTTGCCTCTCATTTCTCTGCCTGAATGCACTAAAATACAAAATGATATAAATGAAATAAAATATAATAAAATAAATCATTGTCTTGATAGGTCTTCCTCAACCCCCCCCCCCCCCCCCCAAAAAAAAGGACGTCCCTAAAGGTAATTGAAACCAGGAAGGGAAGAACACCCGAACCAAATAGCTTTAAAAAATGCACTATTTCTGCCACTACCAGGCTAAACTGGATAAGAGATCCCGCCCGTACAGCGCTCTGTGTGATGTTTTCACCACAGACGTTCTTCAGGAAGAAGATACAGAGGGATGGCGTCATTACGATCAGGACGACATGGTGCAGGTAACTGCTAGTAAAAAACCCAAATCAAAACAAAAAAGCAAAAAACAAAACAAAACAAAAGCAATCCCCCCCCCCCCCCCTTAAAACCATACAAAAACGAAAACAAAATAGATTGGGAGAAAGAAAATAATATTAATAATTTGATTATAATGATTTTACCTCCTCCCTTCCCATCTTTCTCTCTCTCTCTCTCTCTCTCTCTCTCTCTCTCTCTCTCTCTCTCTCTCTCTCTCTCCCTCTCTCTCTCTATCTCCCCCCCTCTCTCTCTCTCTCTCTCTCTCCTCTCTCTCTCTTTCTCTCTCTCTCTCTATCTCTGTCTCTCTATATCTTTGTCTGTGTGTCTGTCTGACTGTCTTTCTTTCTGTCCCTCTTTTCCCCCCGACATTTTGCTCTTTCATCCTTTTTCTTTTTAACGTAAGCATTTGTGCCCGGCTCATACTCTCATATATTATAATATAAAATATAATAAACATTTATAATAAAAGTACTGTTTTCCGTTTTATTTTCTATGTGGGTTTTCTGCTGAATTTTAAACAATAATATAAGAGAACTCAGTTCTTCTCCGTTTCACTATCAAACCTTGTGTGTGTGTGTGTGTGTGTGTGTGTGTGTGTGTGTGTGTGTGTATGTGTGTGTGTGTCTGTGTGTGTGTGTTTGTGTTCGCGCGCGTGCGTGTGTGTGTCATGTGTGTGTATTTAATGCAAAGTGATGTATACGTAAGATATATACAGCATTGTTATAGCGAGTTTATCTTTGATACCCACCAGTATTTTAGCCAGTTTGCCTCCACAAACCCCATCCGAAAACGCAAGGCCCTGTACGCCAACTACGGTTTCTCCTCCTTCCTGGTGTTTCGAGGGTATGTCGACTCTGCTGTCAACACGGACAACGCCTGGCAAGAGGCAGAGATCTGGAACTTTCATTACAAGTACCAAAACGGCTTTGAGAATAGATTCAAGCAGGTGCGTCCCACTCCTCGTGTCATACTTATGACACTTGGGCTCTGAGCACAAAACAAAGAGGCTATATCATTTAGTACTAGAGTTCGTGGCAGTGACGTACCCCACACTAGACGGTCAGAGATAGTATAAGAACGTATAGACCCCACGTAAACGACGGAGCCGGCGTGTTCCCACTCGGGGACGCTGGATCTCAAGAGTAAGACGCGCAGTTCAACAGACTGGTGAGTACTTTTCGAGAGTCACGTGGAAGCGTCTTGGCGGTCTTAGGAGGAAATCTACAAGCTTGCTCTGGAATATGAAGACAGGGTGGTGTTTAATATACTACTAGAGCTCGAGAGGAGTGGGGTTGGGGCCCAGGTTGTTCATATAAATGGGGGTACGCTGACCATGCCGATGAGGGTAAAAATGCCTCCATGTCTGACACGTGTGACGTCATTTTTGCGAGCTCTAGTATTATGTATAACCTCTTTGGTACAATAGGACATTTTCTACTCGTCGCACGACTGCAAGTATGCAAATGAGGAGATTTTGGCTTGTTCGAGTCTTTTCACCGCCCAGCGGCGTTTAGAATTTTTTCCTAGTCTGTGCAGAACACTGTAATTGCTTTATAGCCAATAATGATAGTATAAATCAGCAATTCCCGTATCAGAATGTCTAAATAATTAGCATTTATCAACTCGGACAGAGCAGTTTTATAATATTATTACAAATAGACAAATAGCCATTTTTTAATCGCAAAAAAACTCCGGCTTTCTTCACATTATTATGCTTTGTGGAAAATAGAATTGTTGTTAGTTCTACCCTTTTATTCCCCATGTGATTCTACCTGGTAAGCGAACGGTGCAGGTTGTGCTACGATAATTTATGTTCATCCTCTAAATAAGCACAGAGAAACCATCAGTCTGCGCACATACATAATATTTGTAAGGCTTCACAAGCTCATTTCGTTATCAGAGATTACTTCCCACTCCAACTCGTCTCTGTCCCCTATGAAGACAAAAGCAAAAGCAAGTAGTGTTTTAATATCATCTTATCTCTCTCTCTCTCTATTTCTCTTTCTCTCCCTTTCTCTCTCTCTCTCTCTCTCTCTCTCTCTCTCTCTCTCTCTCTCTCTCTCTCTCTCTCTCTCTTCTCTTTCTCTCTATCTCTTCTCTTTATCTATCTATCTCTATTTATCTATCTATCTATCTATCTATCTATCTATCTATCTATCTATCTATCTATCTATTCACAGAGTGATCACGTCAGCTGGATCACAGTTAGCGCTGCTATGCCTCTCACATCATCGGAGTCTGCAGCTGTACTTGAGTCTGCCAAAATACACAATGCTACCTTCTAAAACAAGATAACTAGCAACTTTTACAGGAATAAGGGTAGCCCGGGAGGGCGGGATAGGAAGAAAGGTTGCCGGGGGCTGGGGGGGGGGGGGGAAGGGGCAGTTGTGGAGATGCAACCACAAAGTCCTTTCTGACTGTGCGGTACGCTACTTTGGCTTTGACTTTGACAAAGTAGAACCGACCTGTTTGTGTTCGTTTCATAATAATATACCTTGCAAGAATAATTCTTCGACAAAGAAGAACTTATTTTGTTTTAAAAAACTTATTCAAGCTCACGTCGTCTCTACACCCCTCCCATTATCTTCACCTTTCTCCCTCTCTCTCTCTCTCTCTCTCCCCCTCCTTCTCTCACAAGTCTCCCCTCACACTGTTTCTAACTGTTGTTTTATTTTAATAGGGTTCTTTTTATTTTCTTGGAATTGTTTTCATTAAATTTATTTTTTTGATAATAGATTAATGTCATTTGATGATTCGGTTTCTTATCGTAGGCTCGTCTCTGTGCACGTTTTCGTTTTAATTAATGTCTGAACTCTTGTCTTACTGGTGGGGTAACCAACTTGTTTACATTTGAAGTAATCTCAATCCCAGAGGGAAATTATAAAGAAGCTTCTGATTTTGGAATCTACATGTTCTCTTGACTATCAAAGAAAGGGGGAAAAGTTCAGTTTTAATTTACCATGACTGTTAAGTGCCCATAATTTGAGGTAACATCTGTGATGAAAATTAACTTTTGATCCTTTTCATATACTCTGGACAAGTAAGGAAATAGAAACTGACAGTTTGCTTCAGAAAAGCGGTTAATGTAACTACAGCGTTTTCCATTACTTCTCGACAAATACTCTTTTCTTCCTAATAAACCATTCCTTTTTAAAGAAGAATCAAACTCTGTTTAATACATGTCATTCCAATGTTGGAAATGGGGCACTGCGGTAGAGAATTGGAAATAGATTTGGGCTCACCTCTGTTTAAACCCCCAAAAATAGATGTGATCTAAAATTATGCCTGGAAAATTAATTGTAACTGATATTGGTTAGCCCGCCATTTAAATTTCCTATGTTAAAACCTTTTGAGTTCGTGTTACTTTTGTTAAGATTTTTGGTGGCTTTCCATTCAATATTCAGTTAAATCATTGTGTCTTGACTAGATTGTTTTCAAATTTCATCTCCTGGTTTATTCAATCTTGGTAGATCGTACATTTATTTGTATTTTATTGAACACTTTAGTCTGTACACGTATCAGTTTTAACACAATTTGACTTTTGTAAGTGTTCTTTTTTCAAACTTAATACTTTCTTTCAATTTTTTTGTTTTCTGTATTTGTATTCTATACACTGCATTGCCATTATTAGATAATCAAAAGAATGAGTGAATAATGCGAATAAGAAAATATTAAATCAGATTCAAAATAACGAACGCTGAGATAAATCGTTTCCAGATCACTGGAAAGCAGATTTGGACTTTTGAATAAATTTTTTAAATCGTCTGTTTTACGTTCTGTTTGTGGTTTTTTTATTCACTCCTTTGCTTTAGCACATTTCATTTTCATTCATCTCTTAAAGAGAAGGAAATAGGGCATGAGGAAAGGGTGGAGAAATTGGGAGTGAAAGGGGAAAAGGGGGGGGGGGGTAATTAGTGCATTTAAGGTAATAACTATGTTTTTATTAGTAAACCATTAGGACAGTTAGCTATACTTGTGGGATTGCAAATAAAAGCTGTTGATTTGAAGCCTCACGTCTTGAGGTCTGAATTTGAACTATCATTCTCTCTCTCTCTCTCTCTCTCTCTCTCTCTCTCTCTCTCTCTCTCTCTCTCTCTCTCTCTCTCCCATCTTTTTTAGGCTCTTTATCTGCCTCTGTCTTTCTCTCTGTCTCTGTTCCCGTATATGCTCGTCTATCTGTGTTTGTCTGCCTGCTTGCCGATCTATCTATCTGTCTGTTTGTCTGCCTGTCTGCCTGCCTGCCTGCCTGTCTGCCTGTCTCTATGTCTGTTTGTCTGTCTGTTTGTCAGTCAGTCTGTCTGTCTGTCTGTCTGTCTGTCTGTCTGTCTGTCTGTCTGTCTGTCTGTCTGTCTGTCTGTCTGTCTGTCTGCAGCTTTGAATAACTTTCGAATACTTTAGTGTAATGGTTCCTCACATGATTATCCAAAAGCAAGGAAAGTATTTTAATGAAATACTTCGTGATTAAAAAAGCAGCACAAACCCAAACTACCAGAAAAAAACGAGACTCATTATCCACGGGAGGGGTAATCCCTTCAGGGGAGATAACGTTTCTCGCCTTGATGTTTTGATAAATCTACTGATTGTTTCCCTTGCATCAATGTCTCTTTTTTTTCGCCACGCATTGTTAAGCTTTTTCTGGGGTTTCGTATTATTATTTTATTATAAGTACACGTTTTACGATGCATTTGTGTTGTATAGTTTAACTACGATTAAGTACCTTTGACTAGAAGTAGTACGAACTTTCTAAATCAGGAGTTATTTCTTAAATTAGGCAAGTCCTATTTCTCACTACGTCAACATTGCGTTTGAGAGATTTATTATTGGGCCCACTCCGGTAGGTCTCCTTCTTCTTCTTCTTCCTCGTTCTCGATGACAGCAGCTAGACAGTCACTCCAAAGTCGCCCACAGATTGTGCAGTTCGCTTCAACTCTAAGAGACTGCCATAGAGCTTTCTCTCAAGGGGAGCCACATTCTGCCACGTCTCTGTATGAAGGGTGGCGTAGCGCCGGCAGTGCTGAAAGATATGTTTGGCATCCTCTTGGTCGTGTCCACATTCACAGATCGCTGACTCTTCCACTTTTAATTTGGTGTGCATATGGTGTTTGAGTCTGCTGTGGCCACAACGGAGTCTAAAGATTGTGACCTGGTCCGCTCTATTTAGTATGTAGTAGGGGTCATGTCTGTTGTGCTTAGGGTGGAACCTTTTCCATCTGTTTCTTAAAGCAGTTTTTATTAGTGTTTTTGACTCTGAGAGATCCATGCCATCTTCAATCTGAGCCAATTTGGCTCCTTCTTTGGCTAAGTCATCTGCTTTTTCATTTCCATGAATGCCACAGTGACCTGGTATCCACTGCAGAGTTGTGTTGGCTTAGGAGTTTAGCTCACATAAGAGTGAAAGGAGTTGTCGTACTTGAGCTGTTTGTGGCTTTTGGAGAGCTTGTAGGACAGATTTGGCATCTGTGAGGATGACGGTGTTGGCTTTAGATTTTTGGTGATTCAAGAGAATGGTGGCTGCTGTTTCGAGTGCTGATGTTTCTGCTTTGTAATTGGAAGAAAGAGATCCTGTGGGGATGGAATGGCTTTCTGTTGTCCCATCTATCCACTCTATGTAGATACCTCCACCGCCGTTTCTGACTGCATCAGTTGCTGATCCATCTGTGTAAACTCGATTCCACCGGTTGCTTGGGGAGTTTTTGTCCAGGTAGTCGCGCGTCTGTGAATTGAGTATTGGAGGAGGGACTTCAGATTTGGTGCCAAGCTTTTCTAGGTTCTCTCGAATTTGAGGGGGGGGGGTGATTAGTCTGAAGGGGGTGGACTTGACACGGGTCTAACGGGGTTGGAGATTCTCCTAGAGAGATTTCGAGTCCAGAGCTGGAGTGTCTGGCCATATGGAGGAAGCTTGTTCTTTTTAAGCATTTGCTCTGGCTTTTTGAAGATCTATCCTTCATTGGATGGGTTGGCATTCTTTTGACCTTTTCCTGATGAACAATTGGTAGGTCTCCAATTTGCCCCCTCTTTCTGTTGTTTTCCTCTCTTTTTTTCTCTTTGTCCCGCATTCCCACTCTTCTCTCTATCGTTTTTTCTCACAACCACCCCCCCCCCTCTCTCTCAACCTCTCTCTTTCTGTCCATCTATCGAAACATGATCTCTCTCTCTCTCTCTCTCTCTCTCTCTCTCTCTCTCTCTCTCTCTCTCTCTCTCTCTCTCTCTCTCTCTCTCTCTCCTCAGTCTGTCTCTCTCTCTCGCGCACACACACACAAACACATTCACACATACATGTAAATTCACACGTGCATATGTACACAAACACACACACAAACACACATACATGCAAAACACACATGTACACACACACACACACACACACACACACACACACACACACACACACACACAGAGAAATCTTGGAAGAAAACCAAACCATGAACATTTTTATCGTATGATTTATTCTTATGACTGGAAAACATAAATGGTAAAGTTTAATGTACATGTTTTAATGCCGAAATGGATTACAAGGTACAACAAAATTCCACTGACACCATTCCTGTATGTCAAGAATTCTTTAGAGATGAAAGGCGAACAAGTGCAGTGTTGAATTCTTACCTAAAGGCATGCACTTGAGAGATATACAAAAATAGAAAAGTTACACATTAGTATGTACTATTACGGACAGTTACGCCAGACTTTGTAGAAAGGAAGAAGAAAAACATGAAAAAAGATCTTGAAAGCATCACAAAGTATTCTGACTTTCCTTATGAACGTTTGTTACAGGCTTATAACCAACGCAGAACGTAAATATTTTCAGGTTTTATTAGGCTTCGTGATGTAAGTCGTGGTTCCATTTTAGGCGTACTATGTCTTTTGGGTCTTTCCTTTTCTTTTCTTTTACTTTGTCTGCAATTAAAAAAACAAACTGTGCCGGCTTATAAAATTTAAACTGGTGATAATAAAAGACAATCTAACTCAAGTACTGGCTAATATATGTCAACTGGAGATTGAACTGAGGAACACAGCGAGATATCGCAACCCCCCTTCCCCCTAAAGTCCTTATTCAAGTCGAAATTGATGCAAACTCCTCATATTATTAAGGTTAAAAACATACTCTTTCTCCAGCAGCTCTCTATTCGCAGATCATACCTAAAGATAGAGCTCATGGTCGAGTAGAATTTAGGGAACATTAAGGCTTGAAGACTCTGTTGATATCATCAGTCATAAGATACGAATTTATTTTTTCCAAGTACTAAGACTCCACGCCCTCCATGTTAATTACCTTATGAGATCTTTCTGTCTTCAAAAAGGCACAATTCTCAATGCTAAATGACTAAATGTATTTTTTTTGTACGATTGGATGTGTGATATGGATACCACTAAGTGTGAGCTGACCTAGAAATTTCATAAGGGAGCCTACTGTTCGTAATAATATCTTTGTTAAAAAGTGCTGTGTGCCTCCCTTGGGATAATTAATGATCGTGCAAAATAAGCTGATGAAAGGGACAAAATGAGGTGGGAATTTGATATACAGCTATATTTTTCATATTTAGATATTAGTGGGACAATCGTGCGCACGTTTTTCTGCTCTGGAAACACACAACAATTCTAGCACACTCTGAACACAGTACAGAGCCAAACACGGAAATTTTACTTTTCTTCAACAAAAGCAAAATAATTATCTGAAGAAAGGCTACGAATTTGGGATCCTTAAGTAATTAAGCAATAACATGAACGTTGAGACAGTGGAGATATGGAAATGTTTCATAGACAGAGACTTAAATATACCGATAAATCAATAAATTACAAACACAATATGACGTTTATCAATTATGAAATGGTAGCGGGTCATGAAGTATGAACAAATTCACTTGGCCCTGTCACCTACCCATCCGTAAAATCCTTTCATTTAGAACTGGCTTTCATATTATTTTTCCACTTACCCTTTCAAGTCGCTCTGTCTTCCAACACAATATTGTATCAGCCTCTCTGTCTCTCTCTCTTTCTCTCTCTCACTCTCTCTCCTTCTCTCAGTCTGTTTCTCCCTCTTTCTCTCTCTCTTTCTCTCTCTCTCTCTCTCTCTCTCTCTCTCTCTCTCTCTCTCTCTTTGTCTCTCTATCTATCTGTGTTCCAGTCTTACTCAATACTCTGCCATACTTTTCGATACGATTCAAGGATATAACTTTTATTAAACAGACACGAACTTAATTCAACAATAAACACTTAGAAAAGTAAGTATTCATGCACTCATACCAACAATACACCATTAAATTTGAATACCTATTCACGATTATGTACATCCAGGACCTCAATGACACACAATGATAATGGTCGAGTCATAAGAGCAGAGAAAGGCTTTAAAATACCAGAATGAGACACGAGCTAGGAACATGTGTACACTAGACACAACAACGAGAAAGAATATTATGTACAAAAGTAGCTATTTACAAAGCTGACTACCGACGTAATGCACGAACAACAGTGGACTGATAATGATAATAAATCACAGTTCTACCAGTGTCTTGTCCGATGCAACCTAAAAGGGCAATATGATTAAATTCCACTTAATCTGTGCTACGCTAGAGTATAATCGTATTATCAGTCTCTGTTGACACATAAGAAAGGAATAGAAAATCTAACAAAAAAAGGTCTTTAGCGTTGTTTTCAAGTTTAGGATGCATTAGATGCTTTTACTCTACTTTGAGCCTGTTATATTCCTCCTTAATTTTCAAAACTGAATTCTACTTCATATTCTTCCTTCCCTAAACAAACACACCGGTATCAAACAACCGTTAGCATCGTGGCTACATCTTTTTCTTATACTTACACTATTTGTTTAGGAATGTGTCCCTTATTTAAATATGAATTATTTGAAAGTACCACTACTTCGTGAGGAAAATAAACGGTAAAAAAGGGGGAAAGGGGGGGGGGAGAGACTTTCTGAGGTCACAACTAGGCCAGAAGGAACATTTTTTAAAAACAGCGGAATTGACGTCATCAAAGGGAAAAGGGAAGCTGTGGCACTTCTTCATTAGAGTTATAGTCAAATCAGCTCTTTTTCAATGTACAACAGTTGGAAGGTGGGCATATAGATCTAGGCCTAGTCGCGAAAGCAGAAATAAGATATACCCCGAAAGCTCGGCCTTATAGATAGTTAACAATACCTTTAGCCCTCTATTCGAGACTTACTCGACCTACTACGGACACATCCAAAGTTTTGACTCCCAGAGGGGCTATAATTGGGTCAAAAGGATGTCACAGTAAAAATACACTTTAAATTATTTAAGAATAGGGGTCTAAATTTAATTATACCCAAGAAAAGCCCTGGCCCTTTTACGAAGTAGACAAACACATAATATTCTTCACTGCACAACAGTTCGAAGGTGGGTATAGATAGCCGGTGACATATAATAATGTTTAATAACGATATAACGAGTGACTTTACATCATGATAAAATGAGGAAAGCGTCAAATCAGGAAAATGGTCAAGAGCAGACGGGTTTGCTTTTAGTCATTTTTTAAAACCCTAATGCGCTTCTTTCACTTCTTACTGGTCAGCACTTATTTTCTCTAACATAACATTCCCTTCAACTTTGAGGCGTTGCAAAAGTAGGCCTAATAATAATATATTTATATATTGACCTGGGAATATCTAACGTTGAGAAGGTAACACCGGTATACTAAAGAACAAAATATATGACATAATTATGTGTATGCGTGAGTTGGGAGGGGGATGGGGGGGGGGGGGGGAGCGGGGAGCCCTGTTCGTGTGTTTAACCTTTTAACATGGACACTTTCGATGTCTGTAATGCTTTCAGTGGCGTTTTTTATTTGTGGAAGGGGGCAACGTCATTAAGATTTCTTAAATGAGTGCACATCAACACATCAACAGTTTTACTGAAAATAAGGCTGCACGCGTACAAATGACCATCAATAATGTAGTGTCTATACGATATACTTTAAACGAAAATAAGTTCTGCCTTATGGTATGTAGGCTACTTCAAAATGTAACCTGTTTGCTCAGAGACAAAATCATAAGAGGCTCTTCTAGGTAAACCACGCCTGAAAAGAGAAGAGACTTTGTATAAATGGGTCTTGTAAAACGGTCTACATTGTTCCATTTTTCAAGGCTAACAACGTCTCTTACTTATAATAATATATTTTATAAATTTAGGCCCGTATTTTCAGAACCTGTACTTTAATTGCAGAATAGCTTCTAGAGAGCTTTGTAAATCGTGAATTATCTTGCACAAACTTTACAAATGGTGTCCTCCAAACATTCCAAATATAAAGTATTGTTCTGTCGCTAGTGACCACAAATTTACAAAATATTATGTGACGTGCTGTCTCGGAGTTTATATTTCAAAAGAACAACTCTCAGTCTGAATGTCGGACAGTTTGAAAAAAATCCACTTACCCTAGAATAGTAAGCAAAAGGTTAAAATGTAACAGTTGCAGATGTACACCCTTTGTTGTACTATGCTGGTTATGTATAAAGCTCTTCTTTTTACAAGTCCTGTTTGACGAAACCTACTTCTGAAAGGCATTCCTGAATTTTAAAGTTAAAAAATAAAAAGTAGAACTGAATTTCCCTCGTGATTCACAAATAGTTTTTAACTCTGTAAGAATGTGCCAAGTACAACAAGTTAAAAGCTTTGACCTGTCTAGTGTATTTTTTCTTGAGCACACAGATCTATTCCAAGAAGGCAAACATTCAATTTGGGCTATAGGTGCAGGTGCTTCTCACGCTCCAGGGAGCATCACGCGGTCGAGATCCACTTTATACAGATTCGTGTATCTACATATTGCATTCACATACCCGCATCTGCAAGGAATTTTGTATGAAGAACAGCAACAAAAAAGGAAAATGGCGAAGAAAATATGTTCAAACAGGATACTTAACTATTTAACATAACGAAGTTAGCAAAATATTTACAGCCATGGGTAACAATGTGCTAAATGCCAAGAAATCATTCATCAGAAAACTCACTGACGATGAAGTAAATCCTTTACTCACTAGAAAAGCCATCAAGGATAGAACGGAGTGGAATCAAATTCACCTGGCTTTAGGTTTTGAGAGTTTGAGTGTTAAAACTTGACACTAGTGAAAGAAAGACAGAGAGCGAGAGAGAGAGAGAGCGAGAGAGAGAGAGAGAGAGAGAGAGAGAGAGAGAGAGATACATATACATATACATATATATATAACGTATATATTATATATATATATATATATATATATATATATATATATATATATATATATATATATATATATATATATATAAATATATATATAACAGAGAGCATTTTGTTTGTGTAAGTCAAAAGGGCTCTGAGCCCCAGGTAGTCGAAGACACAGGATTCAGTGCCCTCCTCTCTGAAAATTAGTCGAAGTGGACTCATGGGTCCAGGTGCAAAATAGTCAATACTTTTCATATTTGAACCTAGTGCTTCTTATGTGGTCAAGTTAGTAATCAATCACGAAAATATATAGGATTTTTATAGAAACAAAGACATACAGGACTTTTGACTAGACTCAGAGTTTTATGTCTAGATTGTGGGGGAATTACGAGTGCCTCAATCATGTAAACAATCACATGTTATATCATGGTGACACTCTGAAACGGGTAAAATAATTCTTACACTTTTTGTGGGCCTGTTCATAATGTCGGTCCAATTTCCTTCCCCTCGTCAAAAGCATTGCATGATTGTAGGGCCCTGTAGTATCCTGTATGCGCATAACTTTTATTACGTTTGACAATTCTTGCAAAATCCTTTTATTTTGCCATTGCACAAACTTAAAACAAAAGACATAATAAATGCAATATAACACCCGCGTATCAATACAACTAAAAAAAAAGAAGAAAAAAACCCCAAAAAACGAACAAACATGCACACCCATACGCACAAGCGCGCACACACAGACACGTACACACACTCATACGTTATCATTTCTCACTTTCTCTCTTTCTCTGTCTACAAGAACAAACAAACCCGTTTCACTAACAGAGCGAGTGATCTGGTGCACGCACAAAGATGGGCCACGGCATGAGATTATGAGAATTACCGCAAAGGCGAAATGCCATTTTCTTCACTTTATAATTTGACACAATTATGATATTATTAATCATTTGAACAATTTAAAAACATTTGTGTGTCTATTTCTATCACTCTATCCATTCTTTTCATTGTCCTAACACACATACATCTCCAGTGCGGGCTTAGAATTGGACATAACAAAATGTTCATATCAAAGCGCATATTGAAGATCTAGTTCAAACTAACGATCTTCAGAGTACCACCTTGAAAAAGACTCCACAAAAAAAAAGAAACAGTTCATCAACCTCAGAACTGGACTACTTTCCCCCCTCGTCAGGGAGGGCTCGACTCGTATTCACGCACTAGGAATGTTCTCGAACACAAACGTCACTCTCACAACACAATGATTATTTTGAGGTAAAAAGATCATCACCGTCTTCGACTTCAGAAAGAGATACTGTACAACGTGTCTTGGAGGACGAAGTCATGACGTAGTAGCATTGTAATAAAAAAAAGAAGAATATGAGAGCAGGTGGCTGGCGCTTCTGCCTTTCACGTTAGGTCCAGTGAGGAGAAAATGTGCCCCGTCAGAAGCAAGCTGATCAAGCTGCTGAAGAGAACCAGATGCAGACAAGAATGCCAGGACCTTCCTGCGTTATCGTCGTCAGTTGTCGATCTCTCTGACACG